>NW_010558527.1:0-2328 GCF_000687285.1 Phaethon lepturus
CCCAAATGGAATTGAATGTGGCCAGGGATGTTAAAAACAACAAGAAGATCTTCTATACGTCTCCCTCCTTGGCGATATTCAAACATCGTCTGTACATGGTCCTGGGTAACTGGCTCTAGGTGGCCCTGCTTGAGCAGAGGGGGAGTTGGACCAGGTGACCTCCAGAGGTCCCTTCCAATCTCAGCCATTCTGTGATTCTGTAAACTGAATCTTCTGTAATACTTGTTATAGCCTAAAGTGAATGCAGATGTAGCTTAGGGGGGGGTCTCAACAAGAAACCAAAAATGCATGGACCAGAAAAGTTCTTTTCTTACCTAGAATCCAAATGACTGTTATTTTTAAAAGAAAAACAACAAATCTTTTTTCTTGCAAATATTTTACACCTTTGTAGTCTGCACAGCACAACGATACACAAAATGTAGGTTGCTTCTCTCACTCTTTCTGAAGTTCAAGTCCTCACACAGAAATAAATATCAGCTGCCTCCATATTCATTTACTTGGACAGCATTTTATGCAGCAGTATCCAACACAAATGGATGCTACATTTGTTCAACTGTATAGGCAGAATACCACATGTGCTTATCAGAAAAAGAATTATTAACATTACTGTCATTTTTATTGTTACCAGTAAAACAGCTGGATTTTTTTCTCAAGTTGCTCAGAACTGGCACTTGTGGCTAAGGAAATGGGTATTGTTTTTGACACGTACACAGTCTGTACTAAAGTAGTACATAGAAGTACAGGAAATGTTAGTTACTGTTCAGCCCTACAGGCAAGATGTCACCAGGGTAGATTAGCAGACTACTTTACAAGCAGTATAGGTTAACTATTGCCTCCTCTAAAGATCACTAGTAGCAGGACGGTGAGTAAGGATTTGGTTTTAAGGAGGACTGGTCTGGAGCCTGCTATGGAGCTGGGAGACTAGGTTGCCTTTTGATAGTCCAACATCCACAAAATTGTCCTCAGGATGTTCCCAAGACACTGTGTTTCTAGTCTCCCCTTCTAGTCAGAATTTTAAAGAGATGAAGATGGGTCAGAAGTTAACATAATTATTCATAAACCACTTTCAAGATTTATGGGGTAGTTTTTGCAATGTTTTCCCATGTGCAACTCTTATAACTAACTTATAGGCAAGTGTATTGCTTTCACCATTGCTGCTGTCACGTTTATTCTTCCCTTGTTGTAACATTCCCTTGGTTATGAGAATGGTAATTTAACCACACGTTCCAAAAATATAGCTTGCCTTAACTGCAAAGTAACCATTACTGATTTGCATTTTTAATTACAAACTACAGAGAAGCAACACTGTTTACCTCTGAAACTTAGACAGACACACATAGATGGAAAGATATTTGGCATCAGGGCTTTGAGAAACAACACTTATAAGGCTTTTCCTCATTGAATCCTTTCATTATTGTTTTCCGCATCTGGAAATAAGGATGGAAATGCTTACCTGACTATCTCAGAGGCAAATAGTGTTTTCCTAAAGATGAATTATTTTCTATTTGGACAGTGTCACAAAGCTTTAAAGTGTGAGTCTTAAATTCATCAAAGTTCTTATTTAGTATATTTTGAAAACAGTGGTTCAAACTCCTCCCATCCATTGCTTCCTTAATTTCAGATTCTCAATTGGAAACTCAAGATGTGAATTTGGCTGCAGTGAATAGTTCCTTTCATTTTTACAAATATCTGATTCTGGATTCTGGCTTCCTTGAAAGTTTACATGCATTAAACACAGTCAGAAATAAGAACAACTGGAAAGAAAAAAAATACATTCAGAAAGAGGGTTTTAAAACAACACTGCTTCTCTTGCATTCTTCAATGTTATCTGTTGTATCATGAAACTAATCCTGCTCTCAGAAAGTGTAAACTGTGAATAATTCCATTGAAAGGCACAATCAGCACAGGTTCACAAAGGGAAAGTCCTGTTTAACTAATTTAATATCCTTCTACAATAAGGTCACCTGCCTAGTGGATGAAGGGAAGGTGGTGGATGTAGTTTTTCTGGATTTTAGGAAGGCTTTCAATATTGTCCCTCACAGCATCCTTCTGGACAAGTTGTCCAACTGTGAGATGAGCAGGTACATGGTGCGCTGGGTGATGAACTGGCTGAATGGCAGGGCTCAAAGGGTTGTAGTGAATGGGGCTACATGTGGCTGCCAAGTGGTCACCAGCAGTGTTCCTCAGGGCTCAATTCTAGGGCCAGTTCTGTTCAATATTTTTATCAATGATTTGGATGCAGGAGTTGGATGCACCATTAGCAAGTTTGCTGACGATACCAAACTGGGAGGTGCCAGTGACTCTCTTGAGGGACAAGATGCCTTGCAG
>NW_010558528.1:0-16274 GCF_000687285.1 Phaethon lepturus
GGGTCCCCTGTGGCTTCATCGCAGGCCCTGCCCTCCGTGCGTGCACGGGAGCCGGTATCTGTTCCGTGCTCTCCTGAGCCGTAAAAACCACGGAAATTATCCGAGGTGGAGGGTAGGGCAGGCTAATCTTTAACGTAAGGGTATATAAACGTAAAGCTGAAGACTCGCACCAGCCTCCATCGCGCTACTGCTTTTACTGTGATTTTTTTTCTTGGATACAGACAAATGCTCCATCTGTTGCATGCAGCTCCTACAATGCGGAACATTTTGATCTCTGTGGCTACATTTAAGCACAGATACACATGCCACACATAGCAGGAACGCGCTCTGTGAATTGTAGATTCTGCTAGGGAGGATGTTCTCTTCGCTGCAGAAAGTTTCCTTTAAAATGCAAAGAGCAGCGACGGGTGCTGCTTTCCTCCCATACCCTCTGTGCCTCTCTAATACGACTGCATAGAAGCCCCAGAAAAAGAATTTTCAAAATCCTGCCACAGGGAACACCTGGTGAGAAAAATTTAATTAACCGAATTCCTTCCCCCCAAATCAACTTTTGCAGCACAACAAAATTTAAATGTGAATGTTGTTTTGGTTTATGGTCAAATAAATACACGCAGAAATAAAGTTGGGTGCGTGCCGGTGGTATTAAGAACACGTGTTTTAAGAACATGGATTTTTGCATACAGTTGGGAACACGTCTTTATGTCCTACTAAGAGAAAATTTGAAAACAAACAAACAAAAACCCCAAAACAAGTTTATCACACTGTATGGGCTGTGCTAGTCTGCCAGAAAGTTTCAACTATTGCTCATCTGCCTTAGCATGGAGGTTAGGTTAGATAGCCACTCACACTCCCCTCTAGTCCTATTTTCTATTATTTCCATGATGTAGAAAGACCAATCTGCAGCTGATTTTGCTCTGTGGGTGTTCTGCAGTTCAGAAAGCTCTGTGAATGAGAATCATATTTCATAGATATTTTCTAGTGCCTACTCTCTGTCAGTGATTTCATCAATAGTGTAATTGCCCATATTCTTATGTAAGTGGAATTTATAGGAATGAAGTTTTATTTTTTTCCTCAGGAAGAGAGTAATTGCTATTTTTCCTGCCATTAAAATCTGTGATCACCTAATTGTTGCTTTTTTTTTTATACTCATATGCCAATTAATACTGATTTCAAAAGGATGAATGTATGGTATGTTATGGGCCATGAGCTTTTTAATCATTGCTCTGTTTTCACCATTTGTTTTTCTTTTTTTCCTGGAAAATTACAAGGCAGACCCTTCAGTGTTAAAAATCTTCTTTGCTTTCTTATCACGTTGAATGTTCTTGACATATTATCTTCAATTCCCCTGGATCAGGCACAACTGAGCTTAGACAATTATATTTTTTTCACAATAGAACTGAACTGTCTTGTTTCTCAGATCCTCCTTTACTTACTTTTTCGACCTCTTTCCTACATCTGTAGCTTCTATTGCTCCATTAAGAATCACATACTAGGAAATTTAACCTTTTCAACCATTAATTCCCTAAATCACCTTGACTTCCTCAAGTCATCCTCATATCACATTTCTCATAATAAGAAAGGTGCTCCAGAGAAGCTTTTACAAGAAAAAAACTCAACAACCTCTTTGCACATCTCTTTCTCTCTTTCTTCCCCTCTTTCTTTTTAAATATTCCTCAGCTAAAGAAAACGTTCATAACTATTCATTAGTGTCAGTCAGTTCGGGAAACTCAGTTTATCTTTACTTGCCCTCAACATATGATTTAAACAGCCTGTCCAGGCCTATAAATCAGCTCCATTCACAACTATAAGGTATCTGAAGGTAATGTAACAATCAGGCAAGTGGAAGATTCATTAAAGAACAGATACATAAACCTCTATTTACTTTGTCACTGGAACATAAAACTACCATCATAACATGATGACACCAAATACAAAAGCTGTAATCACCAAACAGAAGGAGAAAACCACTCTGCTAATGATCTTGCAGTAGAAGGTACTGGAGACTATAATAAGGAACAGTCAATGTCCCAGTTAGCACTCTTATGCCTTGGGAACAGAAATAAACACAGTGAGACTGAATAGAAGGCAATTCAAGCTCTTCAATTTTGTCATTAAATATACTAGTGTCTGAGGCTTTTTTGTGGATTTTTTTTTTTCTTTTTTTTTTTAGGGAAACCTTGCAGCAGTTACAGAAATATGGAAACTAGAGGAAGAACCATTCTGGAGGTGGTCAGCAAGACAAAAATTCCTACAGAAAACTGTCTCAAGATGCTCACTCACAATCTGAAATTTGAATTTAGTTGTGGTGATTAAGCTGCTTTGCCCCACAACAGTTTGGCTGTCAGCTGTCTAGGTTAATATGCTAGACAGAAAACTGGTGATTCTAATTTCTATCACATCAGCTCAAGGGACAATAAGCACAAGCAAAGCAGCAGGACAGACAGGGAAGCATATTCAAAGCACATTTAAAGCACAAAGCATAGTCAGACACTGCAGCTCAATTTTCCAGGCACTGTGAGTTCTCAGCATCTCTTTGAGCTTAAAATATGTCTAGGACCTTTATTCTGTTTGGTCAGAACAGTGATGCTCAAAAATTGGTAGTGTATTCAACTGCTGAAAAACCTGGAGAACACCTGTGCTGCGGAGGATATCAGAAAAAAAAATCAAAAGTAAAAAGGAGATGATGCTTAACACACTGGATCATTCCTAAATAAGTAAAACATTAAATGTCTCTTTACTTCAAACCCAACCTCCTTTAGCCATTCTGTGACTCACATTTTTCGATTTGTGAGGTTGTGCACTTTCAGGAAAGCTTGAGGAGTCAACTGAATAATATTCAAGAACATATTGCTGTAGAAAAAGCCCAAACACATAAGCAACCACTTTATTATCTGAATCAGAAATATTCTTAATATACAGAATATAAATCAATGTCACATTTTGTAAGGAGCTGCAAATCAGCAAAAAATTCTTGGACTTCTAATGAGCTATTTCTTTATGTTTTAAAGATTTGGAGTCTGAAACTGTGAAAAGCATTTGTGTAGCTTATACATATGAGGTCTACATGCATGGCAGAGCTTTTTTTCTCGATGTTTTGATGTTTCAAGCAGCAACAACATCTCAGTACCCCAGGGGATCATGATTCTCAAATCACAAAAAATTTTAAAGTACCATCTTAACAGAATAATCTGAAGTATCATTTCTTCTCTTGAATTATATTTTTTTTCACAGCCATTGCATTTTCTGAACTTTGAAATTCTCTAGCCCTTCTCATGAAAAAAAAACAGATTCTCTATTTCCATTAAAACAAGCAAATGCAGCATCTATGCATCTATACACCTACAGTTAAAAGACTAAAAATGTGAACCTTTTGGTCATATATATATATATATGCAAGTGTTTGGAAATTGCGTAGGAAAAGTAATTTTGGATAAAAAAGGCCATAAGAAAACAATCTTCCCTCCTACTCCTAATTTGCATTTCCTTTTCTTTTTTTTTTTTTTTCCTCTTTTACTAGAATCCTCCAATCTGAGAAAGCAAACAGTGCAGTTAGAAGTGCCACCACAGTGTGTCATGGGAGTTATGCTTTGGGCACCTCCTCCTTACTTTCACCTCTCAGCAATGCATTCCCAGGCCAGACTGCATCTTTCACATTTCTCTCATTATACATTTCCCCCAAATACCTAAGTTAATCAATTTTTCATTTCTCTCCAGTGAGCTATGAATATTTTAATTTAAGTTTCAGGATATAATATATACAATGGACATGGGTGAAAAGACTGATATAACTTTGTTGAAGATTGCATATTCATGTAATCCACTGTTCATCAGAGTGATCATGCTTTGAAATTCTGTGTTAAAGAGATGAAATAGTTACAAGATGCAAAATTATTGTTTTAATAGTGTTACTATCGGACTGATCAGATAACAATGATTATCCACAATTCCTGAAAGAGTAAAATGAAATCGATCTGAATTCAGAGGGGTGATTTACTTTTTCTCATGTTGAGTTTTTGTCTGCAATTATTCTTCAGTTCTCCTTAGAGCATGGAAACTGAAAACATATAGTATGCATTGCTATATTACACTGGTTTAATTAAGTCACATAAGTAGGAACTGGACTCCACACTGTGAAACTCTTGAAATCATTTTATTTTGTCTTCGCTTCCACCTTCATACATTTCTTAAATAATTGTGCTGTTTCCTTGTACCCAAGAAAATAATTCACTTTAGTTATTTAGAATCACACAGCCGTGAAAAGATTTCGAGTTAAAAATACTGAGGAATATTTCCTCTGTGCACAGTAAAGAGGCAACATATTATTATTACTGTAAATCAGTGAGATTATGCTGAGACCTTCAACTTGGCCAGATAAGGGTTTTTTGCCAGGAGTCCTTAATAGCTTTCCTAACAACCAGTAACAACTTTTTTGTTTTTATAAAAGGGAGCCTCAAGAGTCATGGACAGTCTTCCAGTCTTCCACAGTTCTATTTCAACATAAAAAAAGACTAAGAATCATTGCCTCATTCATAGAAGTGTTTCTTTTATTCAATTTGTTGTTTTTCCTTTTTCAGAAAAATTCATTAAGCAGGGCAGAAGCACTAGTTTTCAATTTATTCTTCATATAGGAGGTGCTTGGTTTGAGAATATATGAGGAGACCATTTAAAAATCATTTTTAAATCTGATTGTTTTTGATTTAGGAGTAATCCTCAGAAGCAAAATATGAATTCAAAGAACTGCGGTTTCAGTACTGTGCCAGCATGCACATTCCAAGTATACACCCCTTCTGCGACTTCCAGCCTTTTTACCTATGAGGGATGGAAAGCATCTTTGTAATTTGCACATCTGTGAACTGAAATTTGCATGTATAGCATTTAAGAAATTCCTTGGAGATTGAAAAGCAGACATCCCAATAAAGACAGACAAAGTGGTAATAAGAATACATGTTACAACAGCAAACACAGGCAACCAATCATTTACAACATAAGCAAACACATAACCGACAAAGAAAGCAAGCATCCTTTCTGAAAAATAAAATAAGGCTTTGCATCTGAAGAATATTTTGCATTTGCATAACACCTTTCAATTTCAGTGCTTTATAAACATTAATTAAGTATAGCCATGTCTAAACTAGAATACAGCTTATAAATATACACTGCTCTAGAAGAAAAATGTTTGTCATCTGTGGCAACCTATACCAGCCTTGTTTTTACTGGTAAGGCTTATCACAAGGAATGCTGAAGAGCCCTATCCCTTATCAAAACCATCCAGAGCGGTGCACCCTCCTGGACAGGTGTCATGGTAGTAGTTCCACATCTGTGATCTCCATCCATATCACAATGGCATCAAGCCTTGGTTTTACTCACTCCTCTCTCTCCCCACCCCCTCTTTGTCCCAGCAGAAATGGGTTAGACTGGCAAGAGAACAGTTGTGGTGTTAAAACTGCAGGTAAACTAGGGGATTGAGCAATCACTGAGCGCTCACACCCCAGATTAACACGGTGATGTCAGCTGTGCCTGGTGCTGGTAGACATGATCTCAGCTTCAACCCGCCCCCCGGTGCATTGATTGGTGCTACTGAAGCCATGTTTAATTGAGACCCAGAGGGGACTGTTTTCTAATCACTTGATGATGTAGCCCCAATCCTGCAAACACCTCCATACACGCCTAATTTTAAGAAGATGAGTAACATGACTCAAATGCTAAAACTTAAGCTTGTCTGTATCTGTAAACTTCATGTATCCACACTGAGGAACATGAATTGTTGATTTTAACAGTGAATGCAACTCCTGATTTTAGTGAGATACCTATGGAATACTTCGACTATTGACTGAGAACATGTTAGCAGTCAGAGATTACAAGTAGGTTTGAAGAGCATTACATTTACCTGGTGGTGCCCTGTAACATTTCACATTGCTGATTCAGGTAAAACTGAAACTTTTGAAAATCAGGAATCAGAGTTAGGACAAAGACACAAACTACAGTTTCTTCCTCCTTTACTCCTCATTGTCCCCAGTCTGTGCTGGATGCACAGGTGTTCCAGCTGTTTTTACTGGTAACTGGTGAGACAGCTTGATATTCACTGTTAGGGCTAACAAGTAAAGGATAACTTTGCGTAGATTTAGCTGCAATGGTCTCACTCCATAGGGCCATATCTTTACGAGCAAGGTAGACCATTGGAAGTGAACCTCTCTGCCACTATTTCGATGAATATCACCAAAGGGAAGAGGTTTGTTTACACACACGAGGTCCCTCTGCTGTGCAAACAGCCAGCCAAGGTCTTAACGCAGAAAGAATGATGTTAGATAGCATCCCTACTGAGCTAAGAGGTGTTAGAAGGTGTGAAGGAGTTAGAAAACATAGCAGGTGTGGCATGTTGTCCATGGCAGGCTTACACAAGTACAGCAAGTGTAGGTAGCTCCTACTCCCTACAGTCTAAAGCCACAGAAGAAGGATGTGCATCACGGACCAATCCCCCAGCTAAAGCGGCAGATGCATTTGATTAAACCTCTCTATGGGTTTTCAGATATTCAACTCTATTTGACCTTAGTAGAGAACAACAGGATGACACTGACCAACTTTACCACTCTCCAAAGTGGTTTCAAAAACATGAACATTAAAGATAAGGAGTTGGCTATTATTTACACACTTGTTTATAACAGGTAGTTCAGATATAATGCTGACTTCATCAGACGGTCTCTGCTGGGTGATCCTGCTCATTTTCATTTCGTGGAATAGGGCTTGCAGTTTTGTTCTGAAATGCTTACAGCGTGCAGATACCAACACCATCATAACATAGCCTACAGCCCTTTTACCAGGGTCAGGCTCAATATGTGTTTCTAACAGCAATTTTCACTATGGAGGAGAGAAGGGAATAGGACACTTCTCTGCCATGTGTAACAACTATTCCCGTGTGTCCCCCCACTCCCCGCCACCTCACACTGCTGCTAGATGTCGTTGATATTTGCAGTGCTGAACCTGTGCTTCTGCATATATAACTCAATGGCAGCAGTTTCTTGGCCGGTCATACCCTTTGTGGCTACATAGCTGGTTGTATACCAGTCCTGATCACAGATTTATGCACCCAACCAACTAGATCTTTTTTGAGTAAGGCCTTCAAGCCATCACACAGGCCTGCGCAGTCAGTCGTAGTCATAGGGACTGTCTTCCCCCTAACGCTACATCTTCTAGCAGAAGGGAGCTAGGCTTAAATAGTAAAAGTATCCATATATATTAAAAATAGTTGGAGTTAATTATCTGAACAACTTTGTGGATTTGGACTGAGGCAACATTAACTCAAAAGCCTCTATAGCTTTTTATTAGATAACTATATTTCCTTTATACTGCTTCAGGATTTACGATACTAACAGTCAGTGGGATGGGGAGGAAACCAGTGGAGTACATTCCTTTTATCCTCTAGAGTTTAGGTGCCTGGGCCTCAGGCAATTTTCTTGCTGAAATAATAATTAACAAATTAGCTGGGAAAAAATATATACTTGACCAAGAGGCACAAAAGTGTTTCACAGGAGCAATTGTTTACAAGGAGGCAAGTCTTCTCCATTGTGAAGAATGATACCCCAGTTCAATCCGAGATAACATCTTCAGTAGAAGATGTGCATCTTGACATACGTTCCTCTGCTATGTAAACTGTCTCATCCTGCTGATTCTTTGGTCTGTCAGATGCAAGCATGCATCCCACGTGGCTTTCCACCCTTTGAAAATCTTCCTGGTATTAGCTGGTCTGGAATGCCATCTCTGGCATCTCCGTCAGAAACTTTCAGGCATGTAAAATCCTCCTAAACCTTTCGTTAGAGACCTATGTTCCTTATCGGAACTAATGCTAAACCTGTGAAAGAGCGAATGTGCCTTAGATATCTGAAGGACGCAGGTAGCTTTGATTGTATTATTATATTTGAAATAGACAAAGACACTAGAAAATACAATATAAAATATTCTGTCCCATTTGGAGAGTAAGCTCAATACAGTTTTATCTTTTTTTCATTTCTGTGTCTTAAATTAGTCCTATTTGAATTGCTTTATTCTGAAGCTAACACCAGGTTTATTCTTGTTAACGTTCTGTGCAGTACATCTGCTTTCCAGCTAGGATGAAAGTTAGAAATTCTTTTGGATGTGAATTACTGAACAGTCTCAAGAGGTTGGGTTTTTTTTCCTTCTAAAGGAGACGAAACACTTGTGATTCACTGTCCCAGAGATCAGTCTTTCCTAACACGTTTGCAGTTGTTCATTTGTGTAAGAAGGCCTTGATCAGACAAAACTCCCACTGGCTCTAATGCAAAAGCTTCAAAAAAGCACACAGAAATGTGAATTTAATTGTCTCCAGGTATTACATCATATGCAGATTCCTATCCTGCTGACTTTTTCTTAATAAGATATGGAGTGAGAGAAAGATTAGAAGCTGCTTCAGCCTGGAATTTTCATATGTTGCGTATTAGAAGATTTCTTATTCTTCATGATGCCCTAATTTCCTTTAAAAGTAATCCATGCACTGGCAGTGTGCCAGCATAAGATTACGAAATGGCAGCTTTCTGCCACTGTGGAATTATCTGTGATACTTTCCACGTTCCCCTAGATGAGACGAGATGGGGGTAGGGGGGTGTAAACATTTGTTTCTGTCCTTCACGAAAACAGACTGCAGGGATGGAGTTACTCTGCCATTTAGGTAGGGTTTGAGTATTTTCCAGGCATGCTGGAATCCAGCAAGGGGAGAAGGCTTGGATCTTAACGGGTGTCTGGCCCACATGTGAGCCGACATCTGGAGAAGATCTCTCTCTCTCTGCAGGAAGACGAGAACAGGCATGCTGGAAGCATACATCAGGAAAACAGTATCAAGGATTTTGGAGTAAAGTTGAAAAGTGATAGGCTTAATGGGTGCAGGTACTGACAGGATCTCAGGGACTGGCATTAAAGAAGAACGTAAGAACTCCCTCTGTACTGACTGGAGTAGCGCACACATCCGGGGGCATTTGTTTCAGATGTTTGTCTGTAAAAGATGTTCTCATTCAGCAGACAGGAGCACACTCAGAAGCTTGTTTCTTTTTGAAAACAATTTCCAGTTGCAAATGTCAGTTCTTCTAAACACTGTAAAATCTACTTAAATTACCTAAAAATTAGATCCTCTTTTGTAATAAGAAATAATGGCCCAAACTTAAATAATGAACCAATTGATCCAGCTCAGTTGAGTGAGAGGCTTCTGAAATACAGTCACAAGAAAAATAAAATATTACCTCTGTATATGTGTATATTTGAGGAATCAAACCTGGCCATGAGCATGTCAACAGTTTTTCTTTCATTCCAGTGAGAACATATCGCTTTGTTAAGAAGCAATTTTAAATACAGCATTTTAAAAAAGACTTAAACTCTATACATAGGGCATGAAGACTCTGTACCTTGGAGGCTGTCTGGTGGATACATGGTCCTTGTCCTTAAAGCTTTTGTGATTAAATTTTGGGTAGGAAGAGGAAGAACAATAATGTTATTTTCCAGTTTGTGGTTTGAAAACATTTATTCTCCTACTGTGTGAACCAAGATCTTGGGAGAGTCCTAACTAAATGTAAACCTCAGAAAAACATGAACTATGAAATGGATGGTACATTATCATTACAGACCAAAAGGCATACAATTAATATTCCCTGTTTTAATCACATAGTGGAGGGCAAAGAATATCATCATTAAAGGGAGGTTTAAAGTCAGGGGGGACTGCTCTGAGAATATTTCCATAGGTTCTTCCTGTATTCCTTTGCTTTCTATGTGTTTAAATGTCTTCAAATCACTTAAAATAATGCTTATCTAAAAATCCTAGGCTCATCTTTTCTCATTTAGTGCTGCAAGGACTGTCATTGCTTATCCTTGGATGTAGGCAGCATAAGCAGCTTTTTTCAGAACATGGGAGTAGGTTATAGTACATTATGCAAATTTAGCATATACCTTTTGAAAGAAAACATTGCTATATAGAAAAAGTTTTATCAAAGATATTTGGAACCTTATATTTGTATCAAGAAAGTATTTTTGTCATATTTTCAAATAAGGAAAATTATCTTCTTTGTGTCTCTTCAATTTCTAAACCCTTCCTGTAATAGGAAGTTTCTTTGGTGTACCTGGTGTGTTTCCAATGTACCTTTCGTAATGGATGCAGTTTGAGCTAGGGCTCCTGGAGGCGTGCTCAGATCAGTTTTAGATTTTGTGATAAATCCTCTATATGAATTATTGGTGATGCAGGTATTGCAGCTTGGGACGCAGCAGTTCATCTAAACTGCTCTCTTTGACTTAGATGCCAGAACAGTCAGAGCTGCTACTAAGTCAGGCACTTACAACAATGAATATTACTACAAAATACTACTGCACTATGTTGCAAAAACTGTTATGAAAAGTAATTATATGATATGTTTCATAAGAGGATTTAAAAAAAAAGGAGGGTATTAGATGATTTAACCCTGTGTGCTGTGTCCGTGATTACTGTGCAAATCTGTAGGAGCTGAGAATTTTGTTCCATGTCTCTTGACACGTTTTAATCAAAATTACAGAGGGAAGAAAAAGGATCTGCTAGAGGGCTGGAGAAAAGACACAAGGAGAGGAGTAATTATCGTGTTACATCCAATCATTAACAGAAGAGCTGTTTTACTAGATCACACCGAATGCCTTGCTGACATCATATCCTGTCTCTGACCGTGGGCACTAGAAGATGTTTAGAGGAGAATAAAAAAGCAAGGCAAATATGAGGTAGTCTTTTTACTCCCAGCATCAAGGAATCAGTGATTCAAGGATTTTCAGAGCTGAAAGCTTCTTTGGACCATCACATTTAATAGTCCCTGCTATAGACAGAAGGATGTTCTTTCATATACCTCGATGCTCACTTAATTTGCTTTGGTCTCTTTATTGAAAAGTCTTGAAGTACCCAACTGACAAACATTTACACCATTACAGAAAGAGTGGGAACACATAAGGGAGGAGAGTGTTGGAAATGGAGAAAATGATAAATTCAGTCACAGGACATCATCTCAGGACCTGAAGAAAACATGAAGAGAAAGAGGTTTGGGGCTGGATGACGAATGTGCTGACTGGAAAGTCATGCACAGACAAAGAATTTGACTCCACGTCTGGGGAGTTGCTCTCTGTCCTAAGATACATGCTTAGGAGTACTTGGGGTTTGTAGAATTTAAAAAAAATAGTTCTGTATATGCAATATTGAATAAAAATCTGCTTACAGGGTGACAAGCTGCCTGTTTTGTTTACTGCTGTATTAAAGTGCAGGGAAATCCTCACATGGATATCCTCTAAACAGGTCACAGCAGCTGAGGTGCTGCTACATCTGGACACAATCTACAAGTCAAAAGTAACCTGTGAGTTTTACTGTACTTAGGGCTATGCCAGTGGCTAGTGAGCTGTAGGGGAAGGAAGGGAAAAGAAAAAGAAGTTTGGGAAACAGCTGGGCTGAGGAGATAAAGACCCAAGAACTCCATGATTTTTGTGACCTCTATTGGCCATATGGTCCATGGTTTTGCCTAATCTCTTTTTTGACTCATTCATACCTTTGTGCTCTCTGCCATTTGCAGTCAGAGGGCGGTTCTGTAATTTACATACAATTCTTTGTGTGTGTGTTTATTTTAACTTTGCTGTCTGATTATTTCTTTCAGCAGGCCTTTGTACTCATACTGTGAGAAATAACCGTTTCCTATTTATTTTCTCCATGATATAGATTATTATAGACCTCTTGTAATAATCAGATATTCACCTTTCTTCAGATTCAAGAGTCTGATCTCTCTGGTTAATTTAAGCTGTTCTGTATATTAAAACTCTCTTGCTGCTGTTTGACCCCCCCATCCTTTTTCAGATGGGGTACCTGAGGTATTAAAAATGTAGGCTCAGAATTAATGTTTACAGTGGCATAATAAGCTTTTCCACTTCATTCTGTATTCCTTTCTCATTAATTGCTCTCTTTTTTTGCTTGTTTGGTTTTGGTTTTACCAAAGTATAGAACAATGAACTAAGGCTTTGAGTGAACTGCCCCAAATAAATTATGTTTCTGAGGTGTGACAGTTAATTTAAAGGTTTGTTTAGATTTTCTTCTCAGTATATTACTCTGCACTCATCAACATGACCTTCACCTGCCAGTTTATCATCAGCCACCAGTCTTCTGAGACCTTTTTGCAAATCTTCTCAAGCAAGAAAGTTGAGCAGCACAAATCCACAGCTTCCCTGAAGATGGATCACCCAGTTTCCTGCCTTTTAACCAGTTAGTTATAAGCCCAGCACTGACCTTTCCCTTTTACTCAATTGGACCATTTAGTCTCGTGTCTTGTATTCATATACAAGAATGCACTTAAAGCAGACATAAATATTTATGATGGTTTAAAATGAAGGATCCAGGGTATCAGAAGCAGCCTATGCACAGTAATCTAGAGCAAGGAATGGGAAATTTATCCTGTTCCTAAGGTAGCTTTTGCTGCCTCCATTGAATTGCTCACTGCTGCAGCCAGAATGAAGTTACACAACGTGGCTGAGCCAACCCAGCTGCTCAGGGCTGCTCAGACAGGACATCTTCCTCCCACATCCCTCTGCCCACACTCTTGGCCACATGGTCCTGTTTCTCTCCTCACATGACAGTCCTGCCAATTGTCTGCCATCTCAATAAGCCAATTTAACTAGTTAGCCCAACAAAAAGCTGTTTATTCACTCTCCTGTGTCAAGTCAGGTTCCCATCCATTTAAAAAGTTGAATCGTGTGAGCACAAAGCCTGTTGACCACCAGAACCGGCACAAGGAAAGGGTCAGTGGAAGACTGGGAGAGGAATGAGACCTCCCCACTTCTAAAGACAGCAAGCCATTAGATTAGATGAAGTCATTTCATGTAAACCCACTCAGAATATGTTTCACTGAGCTGCCAAGCTGCCCTACCACACAGGCAAAGGAGGAGGTCTTGCTCCCTCTCCCTATTTCCAAGTCCTCCTTTCACTTAACTTCCTCTCTTTCATTTTTAGTCCTCTTAGGTGAACTGTAAGTTCAACTCCTCCCTTGCATCAGTGCTGGAAATGACACTGTCTGACTGATCTTGTCTGATCCTGAGGTTAGCCAACTCACCTCACCAACCAGCCCAAAACAGAAGGAACAAACTTTTGTTGCTGGTTTGGAATTTGAATGAGTTATGTCAGCTTACCAGGAGATCAGATGAGATCCTAGAGACTATGTAAGATAGGCACTGGAACCAAGTGGTGGGTAAGAGGGGTAAGAAAGGGAAGGAGGGAGCAGTAGCACACCCATGCCTTGTTGCATGTAAGTTAATTTGAAATTATACCCCTAGACCGATATGTTTAAAGCTGGGTTTTAGAGCTGGCTTTTAAAGCATTGCTGTGCTGCAGTATTTTTGCCAAAGAGATGTCTACAACATTCAGTGTGAGCTGCTTTGGAAGATGGCAAATGAAACATTTCAATTTATTAACCTTAAGCAGTCAAGATTTGCATCCAGGTTTATTGTTCAGTGAGCTTAGCCAAGTGGCAGGTGATAGAGACTTTACAGTTTATAATTCCCTTTCCTTCCCCTTTAAATATCAGAGTCAATTGTTGACACGTTTTTCTGATGGTCTCAAGTTCAGTACATAAGTATTTTATGGAGCATTTTCAAAAAATGAGTCCTGCAAACTGAACTATCTGCCATTCATTCATTATTTCTCCTAGGGGAAAGATACTGTGTCACAGAACAATTTGGCTGAGCTTAACAGCTCACATGTGAAAAATGGGATGTTACCAGCTATTCATCTTTTAGATTTTTGCATGAAGAAAACATGATTAGAAGGTAATCATGCTCAAGACTTGCATGGTGGTTGCGTTTTAGGTCCAGGTGGCATGTTGGGGAATGTTGGTCCAATATTCCTGGAAGATCAGATCTGGAGTTTAAAGAAAACTAAGGACGTGTACGTACAGATACAGAGAGTTTGAGGCACTGTGGAAGTTTAAGGGTAAGCTAACTGAACTGTTGTGTCAACACTGCCTACAAAATTAACCTGTCCCTCTGAAATTTTTTACTACTATTTCTACTCTGTTTGGAGACTGGTTTATGTGCTGAGGAATGGAAATTCATGTCGCTTCTGTTACTAAGAGCAACACCCATGTCTTCTTATGGTTTTGTGTATGTTTGTATAAACTCAGGAAGTTTTTTGCCCCCTATGATACTTTTGTTTGGGTTCTACAGATTAATTTAACACCAAGTGAAACAGCATGTATTCACTTCTTTACGGGGTACTGAATGTCCTTTGGTCTTGTTTTTAGTAAAGAGCAATGTTCCTCGTTCCTAGGATTCTCTCCTTTATTGTAAGACTTTATCATACACCTACTTACTTTCTTCCTGGTTTTGCTTAGTCTAATTGTGAAAGTGCATGGACTGAAAGCCTTCTCTTCTCCCTCAGCTGTGGGGAAAACGTCTGCTTATTATGCTGGAGTCTTTCCTACAATTCTTTGCATAGCTACATGAATGTAACAAGCATTTCAATTTACTTGCATAGAGGGACCCAGTTCCCACATTACATATCTTTGGTTGAAAATTAGTTTGCATTTGCTAGTAGAAGAGGATCAATTTACATGTAATTTTAATATTTGAATAAATTAAAATTGTGAAATGACTACTCAGAAGTAATAAAACCAGCTACAAATATCATCGAGTTCCCATTTGTTTTCATAATTAAGAGAAAAGTTCCTATTATTCTATAAGCTATTCCATTTAGCTCTGCCAATAAAAATAGTTATTTGAATATTAATTATTCTCTAGGAAATTCTACACTGATTTGATTTTTATGCCAAATACACCTTGAACCTGTCTTAGGGACCGGAAAAATTTCCTGATCCTTTAGATATAAGAAAATCCCCTCTTTATTGCATATATAACCTGATTCAAAGCAAAAGGAGAGAATTCCATGGATTTAATGTGTTTGGGCTTATGTTCATAATGCCAAAATCAGACTACCTAAAGTCTACGCTGGCAGCAGGATAAGAAATTTGAAAGTTGTTTCATTTCAGCTTCCCTATTTTTGTGTTATTCGGATGATTACCTAAACGAGGCTTTTAAGAGGCTCCGGTCCCTCTCTTTGTAGTTACAGCTCAGAGAATTTAGAGGCGTGGGATTGAACTGAAAATATGTGGGGTATTCCCAGAGCTGCCAGTAATAGGTAACCCATGGAATGGGCCTTTGCTTTGTTTTCTTCAGGCTGCTGTGACTATTTTGACTAAGAGAGGAAAAGGGAATTTTAGGAAAAGAAAAAGCCTTTTTTCAGATAAGCCCTTACTCTGGTAGGCTCCTATTTAATCATCCCCCTTGGTTAATAAAACAATTCCCTATTGTGCTGCACCTTTGGGCGGCCACATAAAGAATTTTCCCTGTAATACGTGAGAAACAAGGAAAAAAAAAAAGAAAAAAAGGAGTTTTTTACATCTAATAGGTACCTGTTAAATTAACTGCAGAAAGTAGAGGGCTATGGTGGTCTAGGGCGGTGCTGAGGACTTCCCACCTGCCCACTGGCCCAAGGACCTTCACCCACCAGCATCAGCCTTTGGGACGCAATGGATCCACTTCCCCTTGCTCCACTACGAATTGGAAGGGGAAGAAAAAAAAAGGGGGGGGGGGTTCCTTCTGAAGCTTTAAAAAGTTTTCCCTTTTGCAGCCCTTCTCCCAATCTCTCGTTCCCAGGGGATTCCAGCGAACAGGAACTGTAGTGTGCGTTCATTTCCCTTCTGGCGCAGCCAGCTTAAAATAATAACAAAAAACGTCCTGCAACATCGCAGCACGGACTGAGCCTTTCGTGTTGCTGCCTCACTTGTTCGCTGCTAGGCCACGCTTGAGAGGTTTTCGGAGGTGCTTTTAGTCTGTGAAGGCTTTCATGCAAATAGCTCGTTTACTTTAAAAATCCAGGGAGGGCAGAGGGGCCACAGTGGTCTGACTTTTTCCCTTCATCTTCCCATTACTTGTCCAACACCTTGTAAAGAGGTACTGAAAAGGCAGGTTATTATGTACTGAGAACTGGTGTGGCAACTGGTGCCTGCCCTTCATTAACGCTGGTGTTTAGCTGAACGACTTGACCTGAAGTGGCTGGAGCCTCCCGGGGAAAGTTTTTAGTCCTTTTGTTGTGTGTTTTTACAGAGTTCCCCACCGGAGCAAAACCCCTTCTTTCCCATTTGCTGGCTGGTGCCCTGAGGGTGACGAGGCTGAAAGTTTAGCAAGTTCTGTGCATAACTTCACATCACAAGAGCAAGTGCGTGTTTCCAACCCCCACA
>NW_010558528.1:16305-16671 GCF_000687285.1 Phaethon lepturus
CCCCCCCCCCCTTCTTTTTCCTGCTCCTAAAACGCCTCCTTCAAGTTTGCAGCTGGGCAGGACTCCAAAGGTGCAGCAGCAGCAGCAACAAGCCGGAGTTCAAAGTTAGCAGTAAATTGCACAACTTCCAGCTCATCGCTACGCTCAGTGACTATTAACAAGCTGGAAGGCGCTCAGGCAAAAAAATAGGGGAGAAGGGAACACCCTCGAATTGTTTGAGGATCGCTGATGTTATGCTTCTGCCGCTGGGATCATGGCTCCCTTTGGAAGGAATTTATTAAAAACCCGGCATAAAAACAGGTAAAGTGCGTGGGTACGTGGAGGAAAAAGGAGGGCGATATGGGATGGATTTCTACTCTTTTTTTT
>NW_010558528.1:16767-17013 GCF_000687285.1 Phaethon lepturus
TGACTTCGGGGCTCACCTGGGAGGGGGAGTCGGGGCCGGGGCGAGCGGGTCGGCGTGTGCGGAGGGAAGGGGCGCTTCTCCCCCTCCCGCGGACCTTCTCTCCCCTGTTCTCTCTGGCTCTTTTGACTCCTGGGCAGTATTTTCAGCGAGGGGAAGATAGCTTTTCCCGACTTTGAACCTCCCCCGTCTAAACCAAGGCGAACATTGGAAGTCCCCCGTGTTAACAAGGTGAGACTCGGCCGAGGG
>NW_010558529.1:0-4272 GCF_000687285.1 Phaethon lepturus
CACTCCCACCCAGCTTGGTGTCATCTGCAATTCATCCAGGACAGAAATGGACAGCACTGGTGGTGGAGAAATCTGTGATGCTTCTGTTTCCAGGTGTGACTTGTGAAAAAGGAATGCTTTACGGCTGATGAAGAACATGATTTCAACTTTCAAACAACAACTTCTGGCAACTACAATGGGAGGAAAAAGGCATTAGGATTTCCAGACTACATGTCTAAATCTGGACTTCAATTCCTCAGCCACGTTCTGCCACATCCCAAAAGGAGAGAGTGCAAATTATAGAAAAAAATTAGGCAGAAGCACTCAGCAGCAAGCAGAGCGAACGTACATTATGCATGCAGAACTACTACAGGACACACCTAGCTAGCCTAATGCATCCACTTCAGACCTTCTGGACACCATCTGACAAGTTCAACTCCAACAGGATCTTATGACCCAAGTCTTAAAACATGACTAAGGCAATGAGCTCTGCGCTTGAGGTCTCCCACCTCATCTCTTAAGACACACTCAGGAAAAGTGCTAACTTGCATGCCCTATCAAAGCATGACTTCTTGAAGAAGTTCAGGGTAACATAGTTTTTCAAATAGGGTGCAGTACACCTGAGGAGAGGTATTAAATATCATAACAGTATTTGAGGAAGACCTCTCAGAATACAGACTGGGATTAGAGTTATGAACTGTGGGTAATAAATAAATCAGTGTAAGTTCACAAAGTCAAAATAGGCTTTTGAGTAACAGGAGGAAAATAGCAGGTAAGTAATTGGAACCTTTTAGACCGTTTTTTCTGCTACAACCTTGCAAGAAAAAGCGAACAAGATGGCAAAAAGCCTGCAGAGAATGAATGCAATCTCAATCAAAGCTGTGATATTACCTTTCACTAGTTTGTCATGGACTTCATCTTGGGAACAGAGAGCTAGTTTTAAAGAACAAAGCCATCAGGAACTATTGAGAAAGCAGCAGGACACTGTCACAGGTAAAAAGAGTAAGGAAATGTGAATGTCTTTAATTTCTAAAGGGTTGACAAAAACAACCCAGAACAAAACCTTCAAACTTTCTGCAATGATAGGGGTGGGGGAAGAAGGCATGAAAAAACAAGTATTGGCTTCCAGAGTGGAAACAAAAAGGGGTAATGAGGCATGATTATCTTTCACAAACTTACAACAAATACGAAGAATTAGCTAATAAGGCAAGTCACTGGCATGTAAACAAAAGGATCGATGCACACAGGAAGAAAAAGGAAGAGGAAAGAGCAGTGTTTCCAAATTTGACAAAACAAATGGATGCATTTCCAAGAAAATGCTACAAAGCAAAGACAGCAATAATTAGCTTGTTTCTTTTGACAGAGTTTATGGGGTTTTATTCCAAAGCAGTTACCAGTTTCAGAGCTCATGATGATCTGTTTATTAATCACAATAGTCCAGAGAAGGGGAAGATCTCACTTCCCTTTGGTACAAACAGATGTGACAGAATTCCTGCACTTCTGCAGTTTTACTGGCCTGCAGGAAATAGTCTCTTGTAATTCTTGACAGTGTCAGACAAAGGACTCTTAAGTTTTACCATTTGCATCTCATTTTCTGGATTCACAAAGAAATTGTATGGTAATTCCTAACAATTATAAAGATTAACCAGAAAATAATACTGAAGAAAGTAATAATCACAGCTGAACAACGGAGTTAAATAAAGGAAAGAATTAAATGAGCAAAAAGTGTGTCAGCTCTTGAAAGTTGCTCCTACACATCATGCTTGCATACTAATCCTCTAAGAGATAAACATAAGAGTAATTCCAAATTCTCTTTCAATGTTATGTCTATGAGAGAACCCAAAATATTGTAGTTCATATAGTAAAGTATAAACAAATCATTCCAAGGCATCATCTTGAGGAAGAAAATAACAGGAAAACTAAAGAGATTTCAAGCACTGAATATGATTAGAGGAAAAGAAGATTTTTTAATTGGAAAAAAAAAAAGAAGAAAAAAGAAGCCTGGAACAATATTGTTGAGAGAGCTTGCAAATAACAGGGAGCAAAGGCAAATGAACCATGTAAAGATAAACCAGACAAAAGTTTCTTCTCTTCGAGAATAGAACAAATTACCACTATACAGATTATTTAAATTTGAAAAAAAGTACTTTTTCCAAATTGCAAATAACTAGTTAACAAGATAAATGAGGGGGGGTGTTTCTACTTCATTGTATGATTTTTCCACAAGTTTTTGTCTTCATCCCAGTGAAGAATTAAACCAATGGCCCCAACATACCTTATGAAACCAAAGTCTTGAGTTCCAACATGTCCAAATTCCTTGTACAAGTGTTGTGAAAGTGATGAACTGAAAATCTATGTATACTAGAGTAAGGATAAGATACTGGTGTAAGCAAATTCTGGAAGCAGGGAAATGTCTCCTGCCTACCTTTACCATGTGTGAACACACTATGCATGTTAGAAGCCAGCCTTGCTGGCTAGCATCAATTACCTCTAGATCTCATTTTCAAAATACATTAATCTATGTACATTGACATGGGTTGTATCCTGCAGGGCAGGCTGGGTGGAAACTAAGAAGAAGGAAAAAACCCCCAAAAACCAAAAAAACAAAGGTGAAAAAAAAAATTATTCTAACAAGGGAAGCAAACCTGAAATGTCACTGTTGGCATGCAGTGTTGCAAGTCCCTTGTTCCTGGTAGCAGAAGAGTGGTTTCTTATTGTTGTACTTTCGATCCTAAACCAAATGCCACGTATCATTTGGCTGTGGGAAAAATTAGCGCTTGGGATTATTCCTGGGAAATAGCAGACGCTTCACTGCGTCCTCTGGAGTGCAACTCCATCATAACGGTCTGCATGGGATACTTTGTGCATAACTTACAACAGTAGGAATACAAAAGCAAAGGGCTCAGCTCAGGCAAATGAGTCACTGACCTCAGTGCCAGCATGTAGACATGATCACAAGCACACAAATTCTTGTTTCCCTTTTATAGATGTAAATCTGGAATACACACATTCTCTAAACTCTGCACATATTTCAGAACATTGTTTCCTCTGAAACAGAGAGGAAAATACTTTAAAAAGATAAACATTAAAAGAAGAAGTATTTTAATACTGAAGAGTTCTTATTTGTCACTTCAAAGATGAAGCATCATAAGAGCAGGTGATATTGAAAGGGATCTGGACATAGATAATTTACTGAACATAGGTAACGCATGAGAAAAAATCTCAAAAAAGATACGCTAGAGGATGATATGTTTGTGTATTTGTTGCCAGGTTGAGATAAGGCTGAAACACATTACAGAGAGTATTGAAGATAGATATTGATCCATTTCTTGGTTTTGCTTCTCAGGCAGCTTGGAGCCTGGGATACACATAGCTGTTACTTTTTGCTCTGACCAACTTCAGCACCTTGTTTCTGCAATTGTCTTCAAAGTCTACCCAACATATGGTGCTGCAGTCTGCATGCTGCATAGCAGCCGTAGCTAAGTAGTCCCAAGAAACTGTTTGCAAGAGGTGTTTCCACATAGCTATAACTGGACTATATGTAACAATGCTAATAATGCACAAAAGCCTGTTAATCTTTTACATGACACATCTTCAGAGGGTCTGTCTTTCATCTGGGCTAACACGTTTCTATCAGAGAAGCAGAGTATACAAAAGCAGAGGAAAAGCAAATCAACTGAAATAATCTCCTTTACCTTTAAGAAAATATAGTTCACAATTTCAAAGATGAGGTAAGAGAAGAGGCTGCACTGTTTTCAAATGCCTACATGTTGCTGTGGAACTGTGCAAAAGTATAGCACTGAATACATAGGTTTATTATTATTATTATTATTATTATTATTATTATTATTATTATTATTATTGACATACGGTGAAGAGGCAGGCAAATTCAGCTCTCACTTCCAGTGTTACCACTGAGATTATAAAGTCAGAGATCCCCCTGGTATTTCTGCAAGATCTGCTTCTCCTCGATTCCCAAGGATTCAAACCTGCTTTTGTATTCAGGAAGAAGTTCATGAAGAACCAAAGTGAATTCACTCAAAGAGCAATTGTCCTGAGTAATTTATTAAATAATTCAACTCAAGAGAAATTATCCAGGTCTTTAAAAATGTGGTAACCTAAAATTGTACGCAAGAAAAGAAAAAATAATGCCATCTGATGAAAAAGGAAGGGGGATTGCAGCTCTATCATCTATCAGCTATATCAAACCGAGGGGGCAGACACGCCCTTGAGCTCGTCTGCCCCAGAGACTCACAGTTGCACCAGGATAAGTATTCACAAGCACGGTCCTAT
>NW_010558530.1:0-48690 GCF_000687285.1 Phaethon lepturus
GCTGGTGAAGGTTACTCGAAAATCCCTTCTGCTCATCAACCACGTCTCTGCGTAGAGAGGAGTTCAGCTCTGCTGGCGTGGTCTGCAGCAGCGAGGGCACACGGAGTGCGTTTGTAGGTTCCGCTTCTTCCTGAAGCGTTAAGGCACCGTGGCTTCGAAGAAAACATTGGGTTTCCGTGAAAGTTTACTAACGATTTGTTACCAGGTTTGCTTTAGGTAAATAAGAGCTTCTGCTAACACAGTAAAAATAATAATAAAAAAAAGCATGCTTAATAAAACGTATTAGTATTTTGAAAATTTGGCAACAGGTAGCTGCGTGCTAGAAAACTTCGTACTCTTAACCTTAGATCTCAGCTCTTAAGAGACCTTAGATCCCTTAGAATAATGTCCGATGAAATTGTAGAATAATGATTAGTCTTACAAGAGGGTCGGGTGTGTTAAGGAATGTACCCAAGTGTGAGGAGACATCTAATATACCTACAAAGCACTCAGTATGGTGAAATAGAACCAGGTAGATGGTTTAAGACATGCCTAAGGAATACTTTCTCTAACTGCATTTGGAATATTTTAAATTAGTAGTTTCCTCAGTAAAAGACGTCAGACAATCTGTCATTTACCATACTCGGGTATTCAGCTTTGAAACCCCTTTAACAAGGAACGGTGCCCTGGTGAGCTCTCTGGAAGGTAGCTGCGGGGAAACAGAGGTGGAGGTTAAGGACCGTGGAAGAGCAGTTCAGGAGGCAACGGGAGTGACCCTTTGCTGCCCACTGAAGGCAGCCGCGATCTGGTTTTTATGGGCATCAGCATCACCAGCAGAGTAGGGTTGTGAGGTGGAAGCAGCAGCTTATCTCCAGGAAGGAAGGAGACCTCTACTTTGCGGCCGAGGCATGGCCTGGGCACGGCGACCACTGCTGCGTTCAGTCTGAGTTGACCAGGAGGATTTCAGAGGAGAGGCAGATGGGCTGTGTCCTGTCATCGGAGAAGGGAAGAAGCAAATTGCAGTAGTGGTTCATGTCCAATAATTTATCCCACATTTCAGTACCCTGATCTCTGAAGTCCTGTCAGTGAAGTCAACAAGAGTTGAGCCCAAATCATACTGTTTCTCTTCAGCTGCTGTGAGGAACTGCGGCATGGGGCAAAATGTGCTGAATTTTCTCTCGGGGATGTCGGTTCACAATTTACTGCCGCCCATGATTAGGGTCAGCAGATATCTTGGAACACGATATCACGGGCCAGGTCATCTCAGCAAGGATTTCCCCCTAACAGCCCGCTCTCTCAGCCCCCACTACATTTGCTCTGGAGCCTATGTACCCCATAATAGTACCCAAAGAGAGTAAGGAACTGGGAGACAGACGTTTCCTGTAAAGAAGGGTGATTTTATTTTTTAACATAGCAGTTGGACTGCATGGCACTGTCATATTGAGTATTTATAGTTATATAAACAGACATAGACGAAATACTTTCTAATAGATATGTTTTTATAAATAACATCATATCTGCAAGGACTATTCTACTAGAAGATGAGGCGCTCGATAAATGTCAAAGTGCAATAAATTCAAAGGTTGAAGAAGAGATTGTGTATGAAATTGAATTATCTGGGCCGGTTGTTGGTAAGCATTCTAGGCTTTAATTATAAAGGCTTCATGAAGGAAATACAAGCGAGTGGAAGTAGTTTGTATTTTGTATTTGACAAAACGTGAAGTTTAGACAGCTGGTATTAATTGTCATAACTCATTGGATTCAGTGGAGCCGACGGTTTATGCCAGTTCAGGATCTTCCCCTACGCACGATAATTATAGTATCTACTTTAGTATCTGTAATTTAGTACAACAACTGGTAGTGTCATTCCAGACGGTTACAGTATGGACATAAATGATGAACATCACTCTCTTTCCCCTCCTCTTTCCAGTTCTATTTAATATTTTGCTAAATATTTTAACATTGTGGACTGTGTTTTCCTCTCCTAAGGGCTTTGGCTGCAAGTAGTGAGTTTCCAACTCTCACAATATGGTTTTCTTATATAATGGAGTCTCCCCTGCAAGTAGATCAGAAAGAGGAGACAGATGGCAAACGTAACTTAGACTGTGCCGTGAAGGGCTTATTTATAACTCGGAGTAGCCGTAGGACGGCAGGGGGGCCTCCCGAAAGGAGAAATCACAGAGGAACTAGACTTTTTAAAAAGTCCTGGCTTCGTAGTCCTATTGTAAAGAGTAGTATTCAGTTCAGAAAAATGCTGGTATTTTTCTGTGTCTCACGTGGGGATGTTAATCACTCCACTGACAATCAAGAACTTCTGTGTTTTCTTATGAAGGGGAGTTTTATTATTTGTGGGAGGTTTTTTTTTTATTTCGTTAAAGCTGCACAACATTTTTTGATCAATTGAGGACTCTGACCATCTTTCAGAAATGGAAATTAATTAAATTTAAGGAGATGGATTTGGGGACTTGTGAGCCATCAGGCCTTCTGTGTCCCTTTAACGGTTTTCTTTGTTGACTTTGATTATTTTGCCTAAAAAGTAAGGTTTTAGGCAGTCCGTGTGGAAAGTTGAAAAAGTGCTATGATCATACAAACAAAGACATACCGGAGGTGATAGCTTACCCATTTACAGCAAACAAATAAGACGCTTGAAAACAGTTTATTTTTTTTTTTTTCAGAGTATTTCTAATCTATTGCCTAGTTTCCCAGGCATTATTGGTTTTGTATTAAATTTTCACTTGAAGCTTTCTTAGAGATCACTCTCTGCATTACAGCCAGTCAATCCATGCTAGGAATGGCCTTTTCTCTTCCATTCAGTTCCAGAGGTAGGACCATTGATAAAACGCTGAAATTTCTCTTCGGGGAAAAGTCTCAGTGTAGACCTCCTTTGAAAGTGGAACTGCAGTCTAGTACTTTCAGTATAAACATTATAAGAGCAGACTAACATTTCCTGAGATATCTCATTTAATCATAAGAAAGGTAAAATTTGGAGAAAAATAATAAACCAAGTAATTAGACTAGAGTCGGGTGAACGCTAGAGTGATGGCACTGGATAGGCAAAGAAAAGCCTAGTAAGAAGCTTGAGTCATGTTTTGATCGTGGTTATGTTCAACATTATAATCTGGGATTTTTCTGAATGGGAAGCTTCAGTGAGGAGCTCTTACAGCTTTTCCTGAGATGTGCTGATCTCAGGAAATAAAAGAAAATATGAGACTGAATCTTAAGATTGGACAGCTTCATAATAGGAGGACAAATTTCTTCTGCACTAACTACGTACACAAGCAGACCCTTGTTGCCTCAAAGAGTAAGCATCACTTGTATTAGATTAACTCTGTGGGAAAATTCTTATTACAAAACAAGGATGTATATACAACTTAAATATATAACTAGGTCCTCTCAAAAGGGAATTGATAGGAAGACATCTTATTTAAAAGTAGCTATAATTAGAAAATAAAATATTTCAAAGTTTCTCAGGTTGGAAAATTTATTACCGCATACTTTGTGCAAAGCTATCGGCAGATGATGAAGACACTGTTCTTCCATGATTCGTAGGTGTCAGGACTTCTTGACTTAGCCACTTTGGTTTTCTCAGC
The DNA here is from genome assembly GCF_000687285.1 of Phaethon lepturus. Lineage (NCBI taxonomy): Eukaryota > Metazoa > Chordata > Aves > Phaethontiformes > Phaethontidae > Phaethon > Phaethon lepturus. Next base: position 3,570 of record NW_010558530.1, read on the forward strand.
AACAATACATTGGCTGTGTGGATCCTGTCCTAACGATAAGGCAGATACAAAGGAGCTTCAATCCACTGTTGTTCCTGAAGGAGTGGTCACTGCCTCACAGACCCAAGGCAAAACTCAAGGAGTGCTTCTTTTTTTTCTGAAAGATTCTGATTGTCTTTATTGGAAATTACTCATCTGCCTTGAGGGGTGCCTGAGGCAGGGTCTTGCTGCTGTTCCTCCTCAAAGTTTAGCTGCTACCTTGGGATGAAAGTGCAAACATGGGTGGTATCATGTTTAGTAATGCCCTACTGCTTTATATCCATATCTTTTGGCATCAAAGGCGGAGGTAGGATGACTTGCAGATGCAAAATGTCTCAAAGCCAGCTGGCTAGCCTTCAAGCATATTAAGAGTTAGTGATGCCAAAGAACTGGAAAGTAGCCTAAAGTAATAGCAGATATGGCAGTATTCCAAATGGCAGAAACGTATCTGCCATCTTGAATGCCCACAACCTGTTGGACTGGCACAGTTTTGGAAGTTCAGACAGCAGGAATTTGCAAAGAAAATTTCAGATTTGTTATTTGAGGGTAGGTCTCACTGCTGTCAGCAATCTTAGTGACACTGTTAAGGGGTTCAGGTAACTGGAGCTATCAGGAAGGTTTACGACAAAGTTGACCCAAAAGCTCAAAAGCTAAATTGTGTTCTCAGAGTCATAAACACGATCTTCTTCCTACAATTACTTGCACATAATAAGCAAATCAGACTTTGGAACACTCAATTTTCAAATGACTTTAAGATGAAGCCATATAGATAGCGTATGTTGCTGCAGTGAAGGTTAGCAGTAACCTTCAGTTCCTTGTGAAAGACGATCTTTGGGACACGCTTTTCTGCTCTAGCCCTGTATGAAGGCTGGAAGGTCTCTATGTGCCAGGCTAGTTCAGTGCACGAATTGTACCAATGCGTGACGTTCCTTTGTTTTCTGATGGGTTCATGCAGTAAATTTTATTCAGCTTCCGTAGTTGAAGGACAAGGCTAAAGGCTATCAATCAGCCACAAGTAGGGGAGAAGAAATTAAAAAAGCAGAGTAGCAAAAGAAGAGAACAGAGAAGAACTTCTCTTAGACCTGCTTAGAAAAATGAGGAAATAAAAAGATTTTAACTAGTTTTAAGGTTACACTGATCACAATGGCGATTTTACTTCCATGCATGAAGTAAGCTAAAGCTTACAGGGATGTGTAAAACCAACTGCACAATATACAATTGCATATTAAAGTGTATAGGGACCTGGGGACCACAAGAATGCTAGTGAAGTTATCTGCCTTTCTAGACACAACAGAATTTTCACATGCTACTGCTCATCTGAAGCAGTCTAAATAGGAACCAACACTTAGTAATTTTACGTTCATGTGTTCACAAGTGACAAACTGAAATGCTTTGGATTCCTATCAGTCTACAGATGAGGTATTGGTCAACTCTGATTTGGGGGGGAATGACTTCTCATATTCATTCTTTGAAAAGGAACACCCAAGTGTTCTCCATAACATCTCTGTCGAAGCTGAATTTGAAGAGTTTGGAGTCTGTAAATCAGGGCAGGGATTGGTAGCCAAATGCTCGTTTCATATATTGTGACTGCTTTAATTCGGAAAAACACCCCAAGATATCTAAGAATCTCATTCAATCTCTAGAGCTACAGCAGCACCAATGAGCATTGATGACGTCGGTGTATTTTTGAAGAGATTATATGAAAGCAACTCTTAATGTTCATTATTTTTAACACCATATATAAAAATTCCCATGTTTAAAATCTGTTTGTGACTAAGAATTAGAGAGCTTAAAGACTAAGAACTACTAAGAACTTAACTTTCCATGTCATAAAATGCCCTGACTTCAGTTCCTCAAAACCGTAAGTGAGAAGTCCCTTCCAGTAGTAAGCTACTTTTCCAGCCTTTTTACTTTGAGCCTTTGAGCCCGTTTGCACCACGTTTGGCACACTGAGTTTTTAGGTCTGCCTGGGACTCAGGGCATCTGTGCAATACAGACAGCAATGGCACTGGAGTCACGTCGTGATTTCCTTCCTCCCACAAGCTCCGAAAGACTTGATGATTTAAAAAAAACACAGGGCGGGGGGGGGGAAGGGAAAAGCTTGCCCTGAACTTGAAGTGCTTTTCTGTTAGGTTCCTAATAAATAAAGTGTAATTTAAAATTTGTAATGCTTTCCTCTTAAAAAACGCAGTGCAACTTCCAGCCCACAATTAAATGATAGAAATACTTTCTCTAAGGTATGTGTGTGGCTTACCTAACTCATCTCGTTAGGTAATTTTTTAGCACTAGTTTTTCCTAGAGCAGCCCCAGGAGAAAGGAAAGCGGTATTTTGTAATCCTGTATTGGGTGAAGAGCCGAGGGAGTTGCCAGCCTGGCTGAGACCCGAGCGGGATCGTTCACCCAGGCAGGAGATCCAGCCGCATCCCCGAACGCAGGTAGGTTCCCCCAGCCACGGGGGGCTGTCCCGCCGTATCAAGGCGAAGCAGCATCTCCGGGAGGCTGCGGGGCTTTGGCCTGAGCACTCTGCACGCCTCGTGCAGCCTGAGCCCACTGGCTCGTACATGAGAGCGCAGCGGAGGTGCAGAGCGCATTCCTTTCTGCTAGCACGAGCGCTGAGAAAATCACTCCAGCCAGGGCAGCCAGAGCTCGGCTCCACGGTTGTGGGGGGGGTGGTGGGTTTTTTTTTGTTTGTTTGTTTGTTTTTAATGGAAATAAAAACCCAACGTCTAGGACTATATAGAGGAGTTATGAGCATGACTAGTGAATCATAAGTGTGTTCTTTTAATTACTGCTGCATACTTAGAACCTATTGATGTCTTCAAAAGCCTCAAAGGACCAAATGAAATTGTGATACATCGATTTCAGCCTATGCAAACTTATTTACAGGAAGATGTTTAAAGCATCATTTAAAAGGAAAAGAAAGGAATATAACTACAACTGTTTCTTTCAGGTAGAAACTGAAAGCAATCTTAAACATACCAGGTGCAGAGCACAATACGGGAGCCATGAATGACATTGCACAGAAAACCGAGGTAGGTACCAATTTTAAAGTAATCAAAGTAATGTAGTAATTTACAACTGATGCTTGCAAAAAGAGTAATTACAAACAATTGTAAAAGACAATTATACTGGAAGTCTGCTGGTAATGCCGTTATTTTAAGACAATGGAAGGGCACTTGAAAGTAGCTTAAGGAAACAGTATCTGATGTGATGGAATCTGTGAAATACGGTCTCACCGCTATTAAAAAAACAAAACCATGAAGAAATAAGGCAAAATAAAGGTAGTAAAATATGAAGAAACTTTAAATGTTGTGGGGAAATTCAGGGCAACATTCACATCCAATTCTGAAATGTGAGTATTAGGCTACTTCAAATATTTCTTCTTCTATGTAGACTCCCTGAGCAACAGGAGAACAAAAACTAGTGGTTTAGGTGGAAAATATGAAACATGGAATGTTTTCAGCCAGTTTTCTCAGCATTACTGTATTGAGAACATTCTTGTAGTCATTACAGTAAAAAGAGAGAAAACTTCACACTAGCTCTGAAAAGTGGGAACTTCTCTTACTGTTTGGACCCCCACAGAGAAAGCAGTGGGAAAGAAGTGTCCATTAGCTGTATCAATATCACAGTCCTGCACGTCCAGTGATCTTGGCACTTTAGAACACAAAATCACTGGACTTCCGAGTTTCTCTAAATATTAAAAAAGTAAGCATATAATTTACTGGAATTTTAAAATGAACAAATAATACTATTTATTTAAAAACTACATATGGCTGTTGAAGCATTGCAGAAGAAAACATACATATTGTATTAAATGCCTATGTCTTTATATCTGTTCTAAGTGTTAGGGTAGAGAGGCTCTTTGGTGACTGCTTATGATTGAAACCAGCGATATAAATCTGTATCTAATTTTTAAAGCCATAGTAATTGAAAATGTATATTCACATAGTTCATATACTTAATTATATAGCTATTGATTACAATTACTTATAGTCTAAATTTAATACCATGCTAAATGTTGGCTATTTTAGTATTTATCACTATTTATGAACAAATACAATGATGCTTAATTGATGATGGCCAGTGGCACAATGTTCATAATCCCAAATGCACTTCTGTTTTATGTTCTTACATTCTTTCTAATCCAATCTATCAGAATATTTCTCTCCATCTGTTTCAACTTTCTTTTTCTTATCTTCATTTCTTCTATATCTTCACCAAGATTCTGCTTTCTTCATCTAAACCCGTCCAAAAATCCTATGTGCCCAAGCTTCACAAGGGTGATGTAAAGGATAAATTTGAAGCTATGCAGAAAGCAAGGGAAGAAAGAAATCAAAGGAGATCTAGAGATGAAAAACAAAGAAGAAAAGAACAATATGTTAGAGAGAGAGAATGGAACAGGAGAAAGCAGGAGGTTATTTTCTTTGCCAATATTTTGTGTTATTTTAATACTCAATATTATGTGTGAAAATAATTTCACATTATTTTCAGACAATAATACTGGAACTTTATTTAAAGTATAAAGACAGTTTACTTCCTGTGTTTCATCAACTAGATGAAAGAACTGCTTGGATCTGATGAAGATGATGACACAAAATCATCTAAAATAGAAAAAGGTTACGTTCCAAAGCTAATAGGTAAGAGGGGCCCAATTTTAAAGGCCACATAATTCTCTAGATAAGTGTTAGATGTAACTACTGAACTGTGTATTTCATATTCATAGGAACCGTTAAAGGCAAGTTTGCAGAAATGGAGAAGCAAAGGCAGGAAGAAGAAAGAAAAAGAATGGAAGAAGAAAGAAAGCGTAGAATTGAACAAGATATGATTGAGAAGAGAAAAATTCAAAGAGAATTAGCAAAAAAAGCACAGGAGGTATGTTCATCTGATCACATTAGTCAGGATATAATTCTAAACAACACAAGAAAAAAAGTCTTGTCCTGATCAGCATGATTTCATCTTAAGATTTCTGGTCATGGTGATTTACATGGGAGATGCTCAATGGGACAGAAGTGGGGAATAATGTTCAGAGAATCTTCATCTTCAATTTTTTACGGTAATAATTTTTTTAAGCACTGAACTTGAGTTACAGATGAAACCAGGCAGGCATAAATCTGATAGGAATGTGAATCAGCCACAAATTTTGGTGTCATATGCATACAAGAGTTTATAGAATTTACTAAACTAATTAAAAAATGTTATCTTTTACCAACGCTTACTTTAGACAATTTTTGCTTATACATTAGTGAATACTAATGTATCACATCTATTAGTGATAGATGAACTAAGACAAGCAAGAAGAAATAGGAAAACACCATCAGCAGGCAAAAAAGAGAAGATACTAGTGCAGTAAAAATCATAAATCATGGAGATTCAGATGTTTCACTTTGTGAATCTTCATTGCATGTATATGTGAACAGACTCCAACTTTTGTGGATGTCAATAAAGCAAATTTTGTCTTTTGTAGAATTTTGCTTTGGGCTATCATATTTGATTCCTTTTGTAAGTTTTCTTCAGTGCTTCAAATACTGCAGTGAGAATGAAGATCTAAATGAGAGACTAGAACCATAAGTGAATTTGTATTTAACCAAAAGATAGTAATACTTAATTTAGGTCTGTTTTCGTTGTAAGAAAAGAAAAACTTCTATAGGAGGAATCAGTTTTCAACAAGGACTTGGACAGTGTTTTCTACTAAGACTTTTAACAATGTTGAAACTGGACTTTTAACTGGAAACGTATCTAGCATATATTTAGTCTACTCTGGAAATCTGAAGTACATACTATGTAGAATTTTACGAAGTATGTTAGTTTTAGTAACATATAAAGACACCATATGAAGCAAATACAGAAATAGGCTTTTTGCAGGAGTTGAGGGGAAGACAATGTCACTTGAATCAGAAACAACCTATGAGCTTGCTTTAGCTTTTTTTCTTTTTACACAATTCTGGAATGCTTAAATGAAGAATGGATGTCTAAAGTACTCTTCTCAGTTCATCACTGAAGTGTTAAGAATGCTTGAGCATAGTTTCGGTATGATGTTTTATATCATGTTCCCTCTTTCTCAACAAGCTAACCTATCCGAAGTATTCCAACAAAGGTTGAATCATTACCATCTCTGTGAATTTAAGTGCTACGTATGTATCACTGATACAAAAAGAATTTCCAGTTCTATGTTTGCAAATATAAGGCAAAGAGCCAAAGTAATGTAATCATATTAAATTCTCATTTAATAGATTGATGACTTTAACAATACGGGAACTGAATCAGCAGCAGAGGTAATCGGATTTTTTTAAAGAAATGTTCACCTACATTTTTTTTCACTTTGTTTTATTATTGTAATTTGGGCTGGGAAAACTTAGAAAAGGGCACATGAATACCTAATTAAAATTCAACCAAGAAGCTAAAAGATTTCTAAAGTATATGGAACTATATGTCTGTACTTGAAGTGGATTTATTTAAGTTTGAAATAGAGTCTGCACTATGAATACTTTGTGGTTAGTTAAAAACATCTAAAATGTAAATATTCAAAGCCACCAGAATGATTTGAGGTATATGGGCAATAATACTCTACGTCCTCTTGCTTTGGAAAGTATCATCTTAAAGCTCTTTGCCTTAAACTTGAAATTAAAAGGGGATTCTGTCAATATACAGATGTTTGAACCTCTTACTCAGTTAAATTTTTTTTTTTTTTTAAATTGACTTATTTACCCATATGGGTTTGGATTTTAAGTCTTGCAAATAAATGTTTAATATTAAAACGCTAGGTCCAAAGGTCCTATTTGTCTTTCACTAACACAAGAATATTGCATTCCTACTACAGTTTTGGAAAGACAAAAAAACAAACAAAGAAAAATCCATTAATTTTAAGTTATCTGACAGTATCCCTGCTAATCATGGTATTTTGTGGAAAAAAAAAAAACCAAAACCAAACCAAAAACTGGGTAAAATGTATTTTGGCAAGTAATTTGTGAAAATAGTTTTGCAGCAACATCACCCTTCAGAAAAATTACTCTGCCTGACAAATTACATAGTGCGCTCTAGAACTACTAGCTTATTCCAACTGCTGTCTAATCCCTCACTTAGTAAATATAAGACTGGAAACTAAGTGTGACTACAATTGCTACATACTCAAAATTTCACCTGTTCTTCTCCAAACCATGAATATTTATAATTACAGTTAGTGAAAACATGTAAAGACATTAAGGAGTTTGCCAGCAGTGATGTTTAAAATATAATTCAGTCTTGATGCTCTTCAGATAGTACAAGAAAATTAGTGACTGCCACAGGCAGATGGGTTTATTCTTGCGGTAAATACTCAATACAAGTTAAGTCTTTTTGGAAGCTTTGGTGCACACAGGTAAAACCAGCAGTGTCATTAAGAAATGAGTCTATCTAGAAGTAAAGCTTTATGAAAATATAATAAATATCTTTTTGGACAGGAAGGGGATGATTCACTGCTAGTTACAGTTGTGCCTGTAAAACTCACCAAAACACCCGGGAAGATGAAAATAAACTTTGAGAACACAGGAGAGGAGAGAGCAGAACAAAGAGAGAGACAGGATGACGAGATGAAGCCAAAATATGAGGAACAAAACCAATTGCTTAAAGAAACCAAGTGCCTTTCATTTGTCATGGTAAACCCCTCATCTAAAAATACCTATGAAATAAGTATGTATTATTTAAGATATAACTATTCTGTTTTTCTTACATAGGGTGAAAATGAAGACAATGATACACAAGAGCCTCTGTCTCCCGGTAAGCTGAAAGTAACATTTGAACAACTTGAAAGACAAAGACAGGAAAATCAAAGGCGGCAAGCAGAGGAGGAAGCAAGACAGCGTTTAGAAGAGGAAAAACGCTCCTTTGAAGAAGCTAGACAGCAAATGGTAAATACATGTTTTGTTCATGTTGTTACAGAATTTTCACATAGGATATGCTTTTGCAGTCTTCCCTGTATCTTATTTTTCTTTTTTCTTATTCCTTAACTATATTTCAAGCTGTTAAGAGTCTGAAAATTAATTTTTTACAGACGTATTTTTGACCTTATCTCTAACTCAGTAACCACACTGGCAGAATGCTTTAGACATTCTTTTATTACAACCAGGAAATTTATGTGTTTTAAATTTGCCAGCAATCTTAACAGGTTTTGCATCTACACTTTGTGGTACCTTAAGCTATGAGTCCTCAAGAAGATAATTAGTTGTCTGTTTTGTTCTTAAACAGTGCTTCAGATGTTTCAGTAACCAGTTTTTGATGAAAACATTCTGTAGTAACAGAATGCTATTTTTTATTCTCATATTTATTTATAAATGATAGATAAGTGTATCAATTACCACTTTCCTTTTATAAAGAAACAGAAAAACAGACAGGTCAACTCTCTTGTATGTATTGACATAGACAATAATATACTAGAAATTACTAGAATAGGCCCAAAATTGTCAGAAATGTAGCTCACAATTCCTGTTTTATATTACTTGCAAAACTGCCTCCTTATGTGTTCTTTATCATAAGCCAGACTTATGTTATATTAACTATAAACAGACCTCACTGTAGTTTGTTCTTTGATCATACTAAGGGAATCGTACACTTGGTATTAACGTAAGATATACCACATAGTTTAGTTCTATATTTCCTCACAGTATTAATGTAAGATATACCACATAGTTTAGTTCTATATTTCCTCACCTGACCATACTCCATTTCCAAAAACATGTTTTAAGTTCTGTATTTGAATACCTTTCCCCTGTACAATCACGATCATTATGTCTTTGTTAATTCCCATACGAAGAAGATTAATGAGAAATGAGATTTTAACCTTCCATGAAATCTCTGAAAATATTACTTCCAGGAATTTGCTAACTTTAACTTAAACAGAGTATAATTATGTATGAACATTCTTGGACAAACAGCTCAAGATCACTATATTGACTATATTTCAAAACACTCGAGAAACTGATATTCTCCAGAAAAAACACCCAACAACACAGAACCTCCAGAAAGTTGAGACACTGATATTCCCAACTGGTCCAAATTGAGAGGGTTCTAGGTTTAGGCAGATACCAAATTGTAGTTTCCTCCTCCACCCCCACCTCCAATAAATCACTTAACGTGTAACACCAATAACCTTGACATTATGTCAATAATACACTTTTAACTTTTTTTATTTGGGGTTGAGCAGGTGATACTAAAGAAGGAGAAGAGGGAAGAAAATGAAGGCGAGAGAACTTAATGAAGTCAATAGCTATTCTAACTGAAGCTTTGTTCATGTCTCCCACCCTTATGTATCATGCATTTATTAACCAAGTAATACAAAGTAATTTACAAATTCTCTACTTGAAAATAAATTTTCTAACATGCAGTTCTATCTGGTATCAGTGGTTGTCAAAATTGGAAGTCAAAAGTTTTCTTAAAGGAAGAGTTCAGCAGTTAACTTACTTCAATTCTTTCCTTTTTCCCCCATCAATTCCAAATAAAAGACTTTTGTAATTCCCTTGACTGGCTACCCCACATACCAGTCCCAGGACTGCTGGCAGTCTACAGAAATCTGGATTATCAATACTCTGACAGTTCCCAGTCCACTTCCTCCATTAACAAATAAAGTACTCTGAGATGTCTTCTGGAGACGTTTCGTTCTTTTATTCTTGATTGCAGTTTGCAAACCACAGGCTTCTCTTAGCAGTTAAGTGTTCACTGGAGACAAGCAACAGTGAAGAGTGTCTCAATTCCCTTTCCTCAGCGATGATTAAATGTCTAAAAAGAAAAGAAACAAAAGTCTCAGTCTGGAGTAATAGAAAAATGTTAACTGATTTAGTTTTGCTATAAAACTCTATGGCATTTTTTAAACTGCTAAGTGCATTGGTGAAAACGACTTATATGCAAACGAAAAGACTTGATGGTATAAAGGTCTATGGAAGTGATGTAAAGAAAGTGAACAAGGAGTGATTTATAGTAAATGATCCAACCCTGAGACCATAAAATATGTACTTAATTGTTCAGCCTTTTCCTGATAAGACATTGTTCTTTGAATTATATGCTCAACAGATTTTTTGAAATTATAGAAGGCACTTATAGGTTACTGAAATGCATTTCTTTTCTCCCTCCCCTGGCTAAAACCAGGATTAAAATGTTTCTTATAGGAACCAAACTCTTGATATATTTTTTTTTCCCCAGGAGAAAAAAAAAACCACCATAAAAGATCAGAAAGGAGTTAATGGAGTATATATTTAGTATAAAGAGTATTTTTATGTTTAGATAAGTCTTTCCTATTTTTTCCCCCTCTCCTCCTTCTCTGAAGATAAATGAAGGTAGTGATGAAGGATCTGAAAACTCTGTTAAAGAATTCCGTCCTGGTAAACTCAGACTCAGTTTTGAGGAGATAGAAAGACAGAGGAGAGAAGAGGAAAAGAAGAAAGCAGAAGAAGATGCAAGACGACGCATAGAAGAGGAGAAAAGAGCATTTGCTGAAGCAAGGAAGAACATGGTATGGCTTTTTTTTTAGTATAGTATATGGTTTAATTTTTACCTAAGTCTCAAATGAACTGGAAAGCAGCTCTGGGAAAGAGTTACAAAAAGAGTTGTCTGTCCTTACCTCCAAAGACAGAAAATAGAAGCTAAAACCACTAGGGAAAAAAAAAAAAAGGAGTGCTACTGGACTTCTGCCTTTACAATTTTTATGAAAAACCAGCAGACAACTAAAGGAACGTAAAGTTTAAATACAGTTAGGAATGCATGCTTCAACTCCTTCATTAATTAGGTCGCCACCGTACTTATTAGAAGGTAGGGGGTTAAACTAATCAAGTTCGTTTGCCAAAAAGCATCACAGACCAATCCCTCCTCACAGCAAGCCTAGAAAGGATTTCAAATAATTTAGTCAAAACCAGATATCGTGTCCAACGGTATTATTATGCTAGATGCAACAAACTTGGAAAGCAAAACGTTTTCACAAGGAGGGTTTGGGCTTTTTTTGGAGGGGGGGAACAATTCCTTTTACTTCTCCAAGTTTATCTCCCTACCTTTACATGTAAAGGTCCATCAATCAGCTCTTACTAGCTCAAGCATAATCAATGGCATACTAGCAAAATGCTCGCTGCAAGTACAAATTTTATAGTCATCTGTGGCCTTTGAGGAAGGAAAAATTAAGAAGGCTGAACTCAGCTAATTGATGTTTTTCTTGTATTTCATTGCCTGTTCAGAGAAACAAAAAGTAACTTGTGGCATTTACCGTTAGGACAATTTGTAATATGGAACTTCCTTAGACAAAAACAGATTTCTGTGATATGCTATGGCTTCCAAAATTTGAGCTAAGATTACACTGAAGACAATTTTTCAGGGACCTAGGATTGACATGCTGACACTACCTGAAAGCAGAGAAAGATGCTTGACTTCAGAGGGTGGCAACAACATTATTTATAAAAAAATGAGTAGCATGAAGCTTTTCACTGTGTTCTTCATGTTTATTCCCACAACTTCAAGTTTCAGCAGGCTTTTGGGTATAAACCAGTTACTTACTGGTGGTTGTTGGGAAATACAGTATTAAATTACGCAAATATCAACTAAAGCAAAGTATTGTTTCCTTCAAAAGGAAGGGCAAGACATGCTATAAAGAACTGTGGGATAACCCACTCATCTGGCAGTGTCTTCCTACATTCCCCTCTGTGGTTTTTTGGGGAAAGACCAACTGCATGCCTAATAAAATTTTCTTCATCATTCAAAGAAATGCTTGTCAGACAAATTAAAACCTCGTATGAGGACTATTATTGCTAGCAGTGCTCCCTCTGCCTGAAAATTGGGCCAAAGCAAGACCTATATGCTGAAAGACTACCTAGAGAAACTACAATGTAAATTTACACTTGCTATTGTACTGGTAAGCAATTACGGAAAATAGCATCTGTCCTTACCTCCAAAGACAGAAAATAGAAGCTAAAACCACTAGGAAAAAAAAAAAAAAAAAGAGTGCTACTACTGGACTTCTGCCATTACAATTTTTATTAAAAACCAGCAGACAACTAAAGGAACGCAAAGAAAGTATGTGCTGTCTTCTGTTTTTCCCTGCTTCCTTGAGAATCTCTTTTTTTCTGCCTTAGTGTAGCAAGAACTGAAGCTCAAGTGTCCAGACAAGAAAAATCTCACTGATTAAACAGGGTTTAATCCATTAGATGCAGTGCAGAGTGTATGACTGCACTATAACCACAGACAATGAAGATATTCAGTAATTTAAAAAATTAACTGAAAATGTATTTTCAGCATATACTTATTTGGAAGTTTTCTGTTAATTAGCATCCTGAATATGAGCACCACATTTTCTATTTCTTATAACAGAAAATATAAGCCTGTGCTTCCCCCATTGTCCACAGCTACACAATGCAGCAGCAATGCAGATGTGCTTTTGAACATTTTAAGAACACATTAGTCATCTCTTTCAGGTGTAGTAAAGCCTCACACTCAGTTTTTATTTAAACATTTAAATCAAGTAGTTATTTTAGAACCTTTTTCACGTTTATTCATTTAAATTTAGTTTCGAAAGTATACACACACAGAAGTAGTAATATTGCTGCTGGAAAACACAACCACCACCTCCTTTTCACATTTACTTGTGCTACATTTATACTTCCACGCTTCCCACAATCAACATGATCACTTTCAGACTGAAGCATTCGCCTTTCATCCCTGTGAAGTCTCTACTAGAGATTGCATAAAAAAACCTGTCTTAGCACGAATTAAAAAAAAGTTCTACTTTCTATCACTCACTGTTTGCCCACTGAAAATTTGTTGACTGTGATGCAAACCATGGTTGTTACAGAACTTTCTCACTGCCATCTGTTCCCACTTTGCAGAAAAAAAAAAAGTATGGTCTCACTTCACAAAATACAGCTAAAATATTTACTGAACGAACCACAAGGGTTTTGTACATCACACAACTCAGCTGAATTTTTTCCTGTGCTTTTTAACCAGGAGTAAGTTGGTTTACAGTCTTTTCATAACTTAGTGACTCAGAAATAGAGAGCAGACAGCTGCTAGTGTTTGCTGATATGCACAGCTTTTTAAAGTCTATACATACATGCATTGGTAAATTTTGAATTAATGCTTCTCCTACTCACTTAGGTACCGTATCTTCTTGAAGCGATGAGCATATGAACTCATGCATCACAAGCAAGAGACTTTCACATTTCTTGGCTAATTTAGCTGTGGTTCACTTCTGAAAACTATGTGGCTATGCATTGTTTTCATTAAAGGAAATAGTTTACAGCTTTGTTTTTTTGAATCCACTTCTCCATAACACAATTTCAACAGATATGCTCATATTACGCAAAGCAAATGAAGAATGGAAGGAATGGTGGGGCTGGTCCAACTGTAAGCTTACTCAGGAGGGAAAATCTGAAGGAAATCTACAGTGAATATCAGTGTTCGAGCAGGACTGGGCCAAAAAACTACTGAAAGAGCTGTGACAAATAAAAAGGATATGGGCAAAGTAGGTCAAGACAGTGGTACGAACTAGGACGGCACAAACAGCAGTGAAAGGCATAAGTTACAATGGCAGTAAGTAGCAACAAAGAGAAAAAAGAGTGCCTCTTTTTAAAAAATAGGTTTATTTTCTGTTTTGTTATAAAGCTAGTCGAAACAGTTTCTCACATGAAAGTTTTGCTCCTTGAATTCTTTCTAGCATTTGACTGATTACTACTGTTGGGAGTGCCTACGATTTAAGGCACGTTGGGCTCCTCAATGTTTGCCACAAGGCTTTTCATCATGTGCTGATTAAATAGTGCCAAAAGCCACATCACCACACAGTTCTAGACCAGTATCTGACCTCATCGCACAGGTATCTACAGAACGTTCCTGTTGAGACAATCCCTGTTAATAAGTTTACATAGCTACATGCACAAACATACATTTAGGTAGGTTTTATCAAGAAGTTATCTTAAAAATCTTCCTGCGTAACTCATGCTAACTGGCCATTTTTGTAGCATAGCTTCATATTTTAGTAATGCTTTGCTTCAACAAATTCAGCTTGATAAAATACTTGTTCTTACACTTCCTGCTTTTGGAAGTAATGAAAATTGCCTTTCCGAGGCCTTACCATCTTCTTATGAATTAGTCTATAAATAAGCAAACTGCTCATGAACGACCATCGAAGCCCAACCCTACTCTGAAGCCTGAGAAAAGGACAGGGAAAGAAGGGGAACCCTTGCTGTGGGGCTGTACAAAGCAATGAACCGGCAACGTAACTCTCAGGATAATCAATTTGTGCACAGGAGGAGGTTTTTTGTAGAAAATTCTGTTCAGTTATCCTCACTGGGAATACTAACATTGCTTAAGAATGGGAATAGATTTCAGCTGGCTTAGTAAAAGATTACAGAGTTATGTACTTCAGCATTAAGAGCAATGACATTTAAACACAAACACTTTGTGTACTGATAGTTTATGAAGTAAACAGGAATTGTTTCATGTCCCAAAGCTGCACTTGGAAGACACCCTCTCCATCATCTCCCAAAAAAAGACCGCATTTTAATAAACACCTTCATCTTCATTATACAAGTTTAGCATCATAATAATAAAGAGCTAAAGTCAAACAGAAAACCCTCAAACACACTCTCGCCCAGAACATTAGAGGAATGCCCACGTTGTTGTATTGCATCTTACTGCGCTGCGGCAGGCGTGGCAAAATACTTGGTTATCTTTATGTACTAGAAGTGTCTGAGCACTTTGATTTCATCACAGGTATCATTAATGCTCTGCATTTCCAGCAGGTGCTGGATGATGAATCACCAGAAATGTTTAAAACAATTTCTCAAGAATCTCTCATACCTGGTAAACTGGAAATTAATTTTGAGGAGCTGCTGAGACAAAAAATGGAAGAAGAAAAGAGACGCACGGAAGAAGAGCGTAGGCAAAAGTTGGAAATGGAAAAGCAAGAATTTCAACAGTTGAGACAAGAAATGGGAGAGGTTTGTATATCAAAGGATATGTTAAGCATGCTCTGAATAAAAATATAATAGATAATTTCAGTTAATTACTAAAATCTCAGTTTAAGACTGTAACTGAAAATTCCTTTAAAAGGAATTTTAAATCAATACTTTTAATATGATGTGAAAAGAATAAAGAAGCACGTTTTTAGAACATAACATTGTATATAAGAAGATACATATTTTTATCACTAATGTACCAGGAAAATGCTTTTATCCCCTTCCAACCTTTTAAGTAAAAACACAATTTCAAATTTGTAATTTTTAGTCACTTCTGAAAATTCTACAGTGTTACTAAAATGATTATGTAATATCTACAATATTGGGAGCTCAGAAACATCTAGTTCCCAAATTAATATACAAAAATGAAAGTAGGAAAGAGCAGAATTCTTGCTTTTCCTCAAGGGAATGCTGTGTTACTAATTAGGAAAGAATTACAGTGGCCTCAACTTATTCTAATCAGTGTATCAAGGGTTGGAAGACTGTAACAGTTGATTTTAAAAATCCTACCCAAAATTTGCTTTGCATACCAAATGTCTAAAACATCACATCCATGAACTTTACACTTCAATTTGATTTGGTTGTGGGTGGCAATCCTTTACTATTCCCTTTAGAATGCCAGAGGACAAAGTTTGTTTATTTATTTATTTAGTTGCGCAAGGCTGGTGTGAGTAATAACAGCTCTAGCTTGCGAACTTTTCAAGTAAATTTTGTATGACATCCCAGGGAATACGGGAGAGACAGCGACATCCAACTAAAATGCACATACAGCTTTCCTGTCAGTCAGAAGTCATAATAGGAGGGAATATAGTATCAACAATTACTGCTTCAGACGTAGTTTGACGACAGGATCCAGAACTGCTGTTTCTTTTCCAGCCATGACATCCTGAAATCTCATTTGCTTTATACTGAATTAAAAAAAAATGACAGTAATTTTCTGTTTACAAAGTAGCTGATTTTTAGGAAACTCTTTCACATCATATTGCCAGTAAGTCAGAGGTAAATTACAGATTTAAATTACAGATTTTTCTGGGATAAGTAAGTTTTTTTGTATTGCTAGGTGTCTGGTTTCCCTGAGTCTGTGAAGGGTGGTTTGTTGACAGCAATTCTTGAACAAAGGGTACACTCAAACAAGAGATTTTAAAATCTGTATCTAGTTTAGATGTGATACAAACACAGTAATCCTGAGAATAGTGAGCTAAAAAAGAAATTAGAGGGAAAAGGTCTCTGGGCTGATTTCAAATAACTAAGAGAGCTGTTCAAGTGTATTAAGTTACATCTGTCTGAGAAGAACAGGTAGTAAAAATAACTGGGGCATTTTCTATCTCACATGTTCTGTAATTTATGAACAGCTGGAAGAAGAGCCTGAAACTTTTGAGCTAAGCAAAGAATATGAAGAATTAATAAAGCTAAAAAGAAGTGGTTCTATTCAGGCAAAGAACTTAAAAAGCAAGTTTGAAAAAATAGGACAACTGTCTCAAGAAGAAATACAGAAAAAGATTGAAGAAGAGCGAGCTAAGAGAAGAGCAATGGATGAAGAAATAAGAGAAAGGGAAGCTGAAAAATTTCAAGAGGTAGGTTGCATTCTGTGTATATTAATGATACACTTAACTAGCACACTAACAGTCCAGGAGTGGAAAATGCTCCTGCTTTCACCAAAGCTTGCTGCATTTCAAAAATTATTTTCTCCCTTCTTTCCTGTTCCCTCCTTTGGATGCATAAGGAAGTCTTGCCTCAGCATCCCTAAAGGAAACAGCACCAGTTTAGTATTAGTCATCTGGTCAAGCAGAGATCCATTTTTCTGCTCAAAGCCCTCAGTTCAGGATCTTAACAACCTGAACCCTGCCAGCCTGAGGGTCTGAAACATTCATATTTGAGAATTAATCACCACATGAATTGCTTCTCCTTCTGAACTTTAATTCATTCTCCACTGCATGAATTACACCACCCCACCCCCAATAATACCATTTGAAGATCAAGTCTTATCATCTTTACTCATGTCTCAGGGTTGAGCAGAGAAGGATACCTGCTTATCTATGCTTCAGACTGGAACCTCTCACATTTTTTCAGAGGGGGAAAACTGAGAAATGACACTATCAGTCTAACCAATAAATCCACACTATGCTCTGTGACCCAAAACACTGATATGACTTTTCAGAACATGACCAGGTGGGCAGTGCAGGAAACTTCACAGCAGTATGCCTGGCCTGAGCTCCTTCTGAGGTTCCCGCCCACAGCAGCCAGTCACTTCAGTATCAGCTCAAACCCCATCTTTTAGTTTTGAGCTTCTACCTTCATGACCAACTCTGTAATTATGTTTCTATAAAGTAAATCTGTGTTAGTGTTGAAGCTACCATAACAGCTTGGCATAAAAGTCAAGTCACTAAGGATTTACCATTGCCACAAGACAGTATTCAACTTCTATATGAAAAAAAAAAAATATTTAGGAGTATTTTACTACCAAACGTTTTTGCAAGTATTTTGCCCGATCCCTGGGATAAACTGTTACTAAGACTTGATCTTAAACCCAACATTAAACAAACCTCAAAGCAAAACAGGACTCTGGGTGGCTTTGCTCAGTTAAGAAGCACAGCTCTACAAAACTAATTTTATCATCGTACACATTTAAAAGGTAATAAATGAGCTAAGTCCTATTTTTTTTAATCCCCCCACACCGCCAAGGATGACGAGGTAGATGTGAGACCAGCCAAGAAATCTGAGGCTCCATTTACTCATAAAGTAAACATGAAGGCCCGTTTTGAGCAAATGGCAAGAGCCAGGGAAGAAGAGGAGCAGAGGAGAATTGAGGAACAGAAATTACTACGCATGCAGTTCGAACAAAAAGAAATTGATGCAGCGTTACAGAAGGTATAAATTACCAAGTACCTTTTCTTCAGCCGTAAGTGTCGTTTAACTTGGCTTCTGATTACCACTGACAGGAGCACTGCCAGAGGTACGAAAGGAACCTACTTGTTTTAACAGCTGCTGTGAATTGCTGCAATAATGTAAAATTGCTTTTGCTGTTTTCACATATTCTTGAAGAGTAGGAGAGCGCTACTGCAAAGAAAGTTCATCACATCCTTTCAATAGTCTGAACATGGAATCTACATTCATGCCTGTATTTTACCCCAAGATTCCAGCCTCATTAAAACCCATTTTACTGCCAATTCCATAACCAGATTCAGTGCATTATGTTACCTAGTATGGGTAGGTGTAGCATTTCCCCTTCTCAGAACACGGTAACTTTTCGGTCATCAAGTACATACTGCTATTGCCACTTTACATGTTCTAAACCTGACTTATTTTAAAACAGAAAAGGGAAGAGGAAGAAGAGGAGGAGGGAAGCATTATTAATGGTTCTACTTGTGAAGACGAGGAGGATCAAGCTCGATCTGGAGCTCCCTGGTTCAAGAAGTCACTGAAAAACACATCAGTTGTCGATGGCGAACCAGTGAGATTTACAGTTAAAATTACTGGAGAACCAAAACCTGAAGTTACATGGTGGTTTGAGGGGGAAATGTTGCAGGACTCTGAGGACTATCAGTATATTGAAAGAGGAGAAACCTATTGCCTTTATTTGCCAGAAACCTTCCCAGAAGACGAAGGGGAATATATGTGTAAAGCAGTCAACAACAGAGGCACATCTGCTAGCACCTGTATTCTCACCATTGAAAGTAAGAGCTAGCATTTTAATTTGCTTAATTCTCAAATATTCTTCTTGCCTCTTTCCTACTATGAAAATCTAATTATCTGTTCCTCTTAACCTCTTTTCTTTTCTAGCTGATGACTACTAATGCTCTACTTTAGCTGGAGTCTTCTTCCCCTCAAAACTTTCTTATTGCATCATCTTTCTCTGATGGGGCCAACTAAAGAAAGCAAGGATATGCATTGATTTGTCATTCCCACATCAGATAAGAATAACCTTCAAATTGTGAGTGTCCAGGTTCCTTGCTCAATACAAAAGTTAGTATTAAAGGCTAAAAACAAGGAATCAATGTATGAAAGATCAACTGAAGGAAAAAACTGAATTATGTTAGTGCTCCCACATTTGAAGACGAACTGTTGTGTAATAGTACAAAGCTAAAGACACAACCTGGAAACTTGTGTAGTAGTGTAAATCTCTAGGTATATTTTGCATGAACACTGAATATTTAATCTGTTTTACTTTATCCCAGAGGCGTAACTGGCAAAAGGAAATACTTATTGACAATTTTCAAACACATCAGTGTACTATTTTTAAAGAATAAAAGATTACGTAACTGCTCACTTTTGTTCGTTTGTTTCAAAGAGCGTTAGTTCTTTTGTTTTAAAATGGCCTTGCGTTTAAATTGTTATGCTCTTATCAATTTACGCAGTTGATAATCCAAAGTAAAAACAACCTCAATAAGGCTTGTAGTAGTCCTTATAGTACCAACATGTGCTTGTAAAACTTTTAGCATTCTCATTGCTTGAATGAAACGGGAACAGTTGGTGACTAAGTATGAGCCTACCACAACTAACTTGAGAGGAAGCAAGCTTTAAGGAAAATATTTTCAGAAAGTGCCTAACTTCTCAATCTTTGTTCTCTCTTAATGCAATAGATTTACTGCTGTATCTCTAAACATTGTCTTCCTAAGGCTACTGTACTATTTTTCTCTAAGACCTCTTGGTATCAACACTAATGTCATTGTGCTAACACCACCTGAATTGTTCAGCTTAGCTTAAGCTTCTGTAGGAGTAATTTTACAAACAATAGCCACATTTTAAGTACAGAACATGTGTATAGGCCTTAACATAAAGGCAAGGTAAGCTGCAGTAAATTAGATTTATGTAGTCATTTTAAAAATAAATTTACCTGTGGCTGAATCTGCTGACTGCTCTTTGTACAGTTATGTATTGGAAGCCACTCTTTTGCCTCAATAAAATAGTTACAAATTCAGAAACATCTTGGAAAAAATGGTAATAAGTTGCATGATGTTTTGAATGAATGTTTATCCTAATAGCCATATAAATATATTTTACTTCATTTTATGTGGGTGATGTTCATTCACAGAACTACTAGTTGCTGCAATATCTTTCACCTGAAGCTGTTATTTCAAATCAACGAAGGCAGAAATAGGAGCATAAAAAAAAAGACAAAAACATTGCTATTATTATCCATCAGTTTACATTTATTGAGAAAAACCATACAAAACCATTATACAGTTAACGTGTACCCATATTACATACAATGTCAATGCAAGCTCAAAACCACATTTTTGTAAAGCATTCAATTTACCTCAAGTCCAAGCTGCATCTCCCTAAGACACTGTTCCCATCACAGTTGCCTTTTAAAGCCAATCTTCTTTTTACACACGGGTAGTTTCTGCAGAGAACACTTTTCTCAGGACGAAAAGGCATTTCACATGCACGCAAGATAAATATTTGTGCATACATAAGAGTTTTATAAGCTATTACTAGGGAAGAGGGAATCCTGTCAACTGTATGCTTTCTGAAAAGCCCAGTCCTCCCTTCCTCCCCACACTTCCAGAAAAAGGCAAAATAAAAAGCTTTTAACATGCAATGGAAAACTTAAAAATTACTTTGGAAGAGAACAAGAGAGAAACAGTTTCTACCATCCAATAAAATACCACTAGTAAAATGATGAAATACTTCAAGATAGGCAAGATAGTGCAAGTGAACAGCGATCCTGTCTGCCTGGACAACTTAAATAGACAACTTATGATCAAGCTAGACTGAAGATCATCCGCCTGACATTTTATTTCATGTCCTATTAAAGCACAGGCTGCAGAAAGTGATACTAAAATGCTTTTCCTACTTTGAACATTATGCTTCCTTTTTAAACTTTTTGTACTCTTCACGTTCTACTTAATTTGTGGGACTCTAAGGGTGGGGGAAAAAAAGCAGGAAACATTTAAAGACACCTTTTTGGACAAGTTCATTACATTTCTAAGGAAGTCCAGTTATCTTTTTGGATCAGGATAAACTGCAATAATCTATTTTCTATTCTCACAAGAACTAGGAGTTTGGAGACAGAGTTGAACAATAAACACTATGCTGTGAGAAAGCTGGAAGTCAGTACAACTCAAATCATACACACAAGAACATTCTCGTCTTCCACACACTAGCAACATTCCAATAGACTGGCTTTTTCTTCTCTATCCCCTCCCACTGGCTGAATTTACAATTGAGACTGTTCAAGTTATTTTAGGAACAACAGCTGAAGAAAAAAGTATCATGTAAAAGGAAGTGAACAAATGACTCACCCCAACACTAAATTCACAGTATCAAAATCCAAATGGTACACACCTAACCTTTTCTCACATCAAAAATGAAGTTACATATTAAACTACAGATGAAATATTAAGTGGCTTGAGAAACTGAAGCACAACTATTAATTTAGTTCAAAAATTCCATATAGCTAAGCTTGGCTGTTTAGAAGAATATAAATTAAAATAGATGGTTTATATTATTAAATCACAGTTTAAAAAACTTAACAGATTATGGAACATTTATGGTCAAACAAATAATACTTAAAGAATGAAAAGTGATCAAAACAAAAATTATACCCTACACCATTATGTATGGGATACATTTCAAATCTGTTATGTTTTTGCCAATTTTACCTTCTACATGGAGCCCTTCTATGGTCCATGCTCATCGGCTCACCAATGGCATACACTCAAAGGATTCCTCTTTACTGGTAGTAACTATCTCAGGACCTGATTCTATGAGCTATGATTTGGTGCTTGCAGCATCTTCAGCACTGTGTGTGAAAATGAAGGCAGTAATTTTGAATATTTTTCTTTGATGTACAGATAAGCAGGACTTTTGAAAGAGGAGCAGCACATTTTAGAAACAAAATAATCAACAAAAAACCAAGTAGATGCTGCTTTACTTTACGCTAAAAAAAAAAAAAACCAACCCAAAAACAAAAAACAGAAACAAAAACCTGTACCAGACCATCTGTAAGACATACAAACATTTTAAACTATCAAAAATATACAGCAATTCAGTTAAAGTATCAAGAAACAGATACACTGACTGCTATATAAAATATTACTTGCTGTACTGTTAACATTTAATTGGTGCACATGCTTTTTCAGTTAAAACATACTAATCTCTGAAACTCTAGAATCTGTTTTCCTACCATGTCAAGTATGAATAAGCAAACTATCTAAAAATTCCACTAACACACTGTAACTGTAAGATAAGTTACCAAGTTCAGTGATAACAACAAGTTGTATTCTTTATATTTAGGTCTTATGAGTTTGAGTGGGAATAGTGCCCTATTATAAAAAAACATTTGTGAAGGCTGTTGACATTTCTAACCAAAGTAGTTACTGCATATTTTTAAAGGTTTTGATTCTTTAATTGCAACAATTAGCTATTTGAGGAAAAATAACAAAAATTACTTATTCTGATCAAGTTTAATTACTGCAATCTACTAATCTTTTCTAAAAAAACAAAAACAAAAACAAAAAACCGAAACAAAAAGCATATTTACCTAGAAATATAAACAGTTGTTTAAAAACTTAAAAGACTTTCCACTGAAATGGAACCGTGAGTAACAATGCATTTGGGGAAGCAGCAGATTGCTTTTCAATACACAACCACAAAGATCTCACAGGGACAACATTAATGTACTGAAATATATTAATTTATATACTTCCTTAGGTTGTGCTTACCTGTTGCTTTTTTGCAGCAGAACCTAAGGTGGAAGGTCTGGGAAGGCACTGTGAAGTATAAATAATTGCACTGTTTGCAATTAATAAAGATTTTATACCTTAAATGAATCAAAATCAACAGCCTCCATTTTGTGAATGATAAAGAATCCAGTGAATTTAATTTTGCTCAGTTTAGTACATAATAAATGCACCATTCTATAAGGTTATCTACAAAATACCATGCAAAATATCTGAACTATTAAACTTCATACCCTACACTAAAGATAGCAAATACTATCCTAGCCTTTAAGATACCAGAACAATTCCTAGTTTTAAAAGGGATAAAAATAATTTCTTCTATTTCCACAGCACAATACATACATTGCTAATTACCTGAATAAACTACTTCAAGCCTTAACTTTTACTTCTCTGTGCAGCCACGCTAAAAAAATTTATTCTCAAAGCAACAATACGGTGTTCCAAAAGATAAAGCAAGTAACAGTTACAGAATTATTTAAAACATACCTACATCACTACATATCTGCAAACTAACTGAAGACAAAGACAACTTCTGTCTATCAAGTGGTTCAAAAGACTTCAATGTTACGATATGCATACTTTAAAACACTAAATGTTATAGATGTCTCAGGAGTACTAATGAAAAAAAGCTATTACTCAGATAAACAGAAACAAGATTTTCTTTAGCTATTGCTAAACGTTTCAGGAATACTTACCCACAAAGCTCATATTATGTGTATGTATATATACGCAAACCTATGTTTCTGAATTAAGAAGCAATTATGATTTCCTAAGATATCAGCACTGTATTCCAACATAATAGTCACACAATTATTGCATTTTCATTATGTGGAACATTGACAAAAAGATACTGTTGCAGTTCATCAATTTGTCATTCTGATGTACTTACAGTGCAATGCTCCTTGAAGGAACAATCAAGGATGATACACAGCACAGTCCTCCTCACCCCTATAGAGCTAGTTCTATACTGGCTGGATCAAACCTGCACTTCAACAGACAATGGCAAGACAGACTGTATTGCATGTAGTCTAATATATGCAAGAGCCAATAAATATGCAAAGAGCAAACATAGGATTTCAAGAGAACCAAATTTTTAGTATGAGCATTAGAGCAATAAGAAGTTTCAAGTATATATAAAAAAAATAATAAATTGATTCAAATACTTGAGTATTTACAAAAACAGAAATTATCTGCTCTGCAGGAAGTTCTCAACCACTCCCCACCACTCAAACAAAACAGCGTTTTACGGACAGATGCAATTTTTGTAACTACTACGCATACCACATTGACTTTTCTACACTGAATTTTGCAGTGGACTACTTTAAACTGAAGGCTTAAGCACATTACACTTAAATTTTATAGCTAGTCTGAAAAAATCCATAAAATAGTTATGCAGGAACAGTTTTGAAGTATTCAATTAAGAACAAAAATGTTATCTGTTATAGCAGCTGCACAGGTCTGAAACAATGGTCATGTATAAAAGGAAATTTCACTGTTAATGCAATGGAAGTATGCCAAAAGATCACCTTCTTAAACACATGCAGTTTTAATCAAATAGAAAGAAAATTAAGGTATCAAGATTACTCGTGCTAGGCAGAAAAATACAATGAATGAAAAAGATCCTCCATCTACAACTATTCTGCAAGAGGGGAAAAACATGCTAATGACAAGTTTTTAAACTCAACAAGGTTTCATGGGGGGGAAAAAAATTCTCATTTGTGTACAGGTACCTTGATTCAGCGTTGCAAATCAATCCTATAATTCTTTATATACCCACATATCCAACTTACCGACACAGGAGGTTTCATATTATTTATTGTAAAGCACAAAACAGGCATTTTAAAAGTGATAAAGTATACATTGAAAAAGTACATTTATATCACAAAGCATTGACCACATAATTGCAAATACATTTGCTGGAATGTGTACATCTACACTAATACTAAAAACAAACCATTTTTCATTTCTACAGAGAAATATTACCTCCTATCAGTAGTGATAGATATTTTGTACATTTTCAAAAACACTATTTTTTTTTAACCAAACAAAATTAAGATCTTCATCAAGGCGTCTGCATCCATACATTTAACAAAGGTTTTTTCCCCCACACAATGAAGCAAATACTGTATTGTCCACTTCTTATTATTGGCCCTGTGCAGAAGAGATACATAAGAGATACACAAAAAGTTAAAGAAAATCCTTTAAATCGAGCTAACTCAGGAGTGAAGCCTTTAAGAAAGAAAAATCGGTTAATGTAAATGGTGGTGGCTTCTTGCATGGTTTTCAAAACCCTGGGAGGAGAAAGTTTTTCTTTTAAAAAAAAAAACAAAACAAAACCATAATCACCAAACATATGGATAGATACAGAACTTGAGTTATCAGGTAGACAAAGTCATCTATTAATTATTCTGATAGTTATTTCACTAAAAAAAAAAAAAAAAGAAAAAATATGCATACTCCAAAGGTAACAAAGCAGGAGACATGCAAAAAAATATCTATAACCACTGAAACGGAAGCTAGCCAAAAAACACTTAAACTTTTTACCTGTGGTGCTGGAGGATGTTGTGGCATTCCCTGTGGACTTGTCTGGGCGTAATATGCTGCCTGTTGCCTGTAGTACTCAGCCCATGCTGCACTGTAATCTGGCTGACCACCTGGCGGAGCCCCAGCAGGGGCAGGAACTGCTTGACCTACAAGTAATTAAAATGATACAGCTCTGTTGTTGTAATGGAAATGAGAAAATTTCAAAATGTCACTGCCTAACAAATGTCACCTAGCTTCTTGTAATACTCCTTCAAGATTTCTGAATAATCTTGTGGCTGCTTTTTTTAACTGACCACTCATCCTATTATTTTAATGGCATGATTCCCATGTAAAGCAAAATTGAAGAACCGTAAGGATAGTTTTTTTCCACTCCTTGAATCACATTCCAGAGCAAAAGTCTCTAAAACGTGCTGATGCATAATGACCTGAACAACTGGTAGCATTTAAATCAAAACACATGTCAACAGGCAAAATTACTTTCTGTAATCCACCTAGACTGACTTTATCTTATTGTACAGACTTCATTAATTAATTTACCAGACGCTAATTCCTTCAATCCCCCAATTTTGGCATCCTTAATGCAACTGCTAGGTTACTGCAGATTATATTTTTCAAAGAGAGATGAATTTTTGTAAACATTTACTCCACCACAGGATATAGTCCTGAAACATCTCCTTCCAACCTTTGCTTAAGTTCCAATTCTCTAGAAATAACAGCATATACACACATACGTGTACACACACACTACCAGACTTACAGCTGAGAACTACCGGTCTTCCCAACAAAATCAACTTGCAGGTTAACAACTCTGTAAAAGCGGTAGACTAATACACAAGGACTCTTCAGCGTCTAAACAAAAAAACCTACAGGTAGCTTTTTAGGACCTCAGTCATGCTGTTCTTCCAAGGAAGGTTGGTTGCAGGCATTTTTACTTCCTTTTTCCCTTCTCTTATTTCAGAAACATCAAACACACTCCACTTACTATCACTATCTTCACAATTTTTTATCTGAAAGGTGCTTTTGCAGTTACCAGTACAGAATGTACCTGACTATAAGCAGAACACCACTCTCTATCCTTTATCCAATCACCTGTCCTCACACTTGCATGCATTCACACAGAATGGATATACTTTTATTTACACCATAGAGTGCTTCACTTTAAGTTTCTTGAACTTCCAAAACAGAACTATTACTACTGTGATATGACATTTCTGGGATCTATACACTTAAAGGGTTATTTTTTCAAATCAAAAGTTTTAGTCAGAATAGGGATATTACCAAAAAGAGTTTGTATCAAAGCTGTATCAAGTTTTTGCTAGGATACTAGAAAAACAAAACCAAAACACCACATCCAATCACACTACATCAAATAAATCCAAGCAAAATACAGGCCTGCACACTGTACAATTCCATGTGCACCTAACCTTCTGCTATGAAGAAAAAGGAGCAGCTTCCACATGACGAGGGCTGAAAGTTTTCAGTCCTACCTGAAACCACCTCACCTTTTATTTGTATAGAAGACCACTGAGAAACCTTCTGGGGAACATGAGTATCAAAGATTCTAATGAACTCTTTTATAGGGTATCAGATAGAAGGTTGGTTTTAACTACTTTTACACTGAAACTTCACATGGAGAATACTAGCTATCCAACATTCCTCTTATGGATCTATGGATTATCCCAATCCCCTCAAAAACATTAAGTGTGAGCAGAAAATCTGAACATTTGGCAAAGCACTATCCTGACTGTCTTCAAAATACAATCTTCCATTTTCCAATCCTCTATACAACTTATATAGTTTTTCCACTTACACTGTAGATAGATTAAAAAAACCTCTCCATCAGTTTATGGGTTATATGGTAAAGCAATTGTTTTCTTTGAAAAACTTACTTAAATTTCTTCAAATCTTAAGAGCTGAAATAATCTTTTACAAATTATACTTACAATTTACCACAACTTACAATTTACACTTCTGATCAATTATTTTAACCAAAATGATCTTTAATATGGTTACAAATTATCCCAGGATACACTTTTCTCAAGTTAAGTATTCATTTATGAGGTAATAATTCTACTTACACATTATTTAGCTATGTCATAGCTGTCAGCACAGCTGAATGTCAAAGCTAAGCCATTTTTTGTGCATTATGATCCGAGAATCTTCTGACATTCAGCCAGCTATCCCAAGGCAGTGTTGGAATTCAAATAATGAACCAAATAAAGGAAGTTTAACATCTACTCAAAGATGTCAAACTGGACTTCTGTTTGAAACGGGTTAGTAAACATTAAAAATATTTTAGCTGCATCATTCTCCTGCCAAGTACTGCAAGTAATTCTGAACCTACATATGGAATTCAGCAGTTTAGTCAAAACGTTTTTTCAGTGTATAGAACTGTACTGAAACAGTACTTGCTCATTAATATCCAGATTCAACTGGAACACTAATAAACAAGATTGATAAACTACATACAGAGGAAATACAAGAAACACAGAATACCTCCCCATTAAGGCAGGCTAAGAAAGAAAATGCCAGATGATTCTACAGTTCTTCCAGTACTCAAATCATCAAGAGTGATTTTAAGTATCAGAAAACTTCTTTGTCCCCTTTCCTGCTACAATGCTGAGGAATTATTAAAGAATAGTTCCACTATTTTATTATGGAATCCCTTAACTATAAATCAAGCCCACAGTATATTAGAATGACTTTAAATGATAAATTTACAAACTCCTATAGTGACATACAGATAATTTACTAAAATATGACTTCATGTTATCCTTTTTTAGACTTTTAGGGCCTAGTTATGCAAATCTTTATTTCAGCTCTTGTAGAGAAAAATAAAAATACTATGTCTCCAATTCAAGATAACAGCACCTGTGTCTTCAAAAGCTAAATTACTGTCTTGTTATCTGGTAATACTCAAGGGAAATTAGATTTTTTTTTTTTTTTTTTAAATTTATGAAGACGGGTACCAAGCAAATAGATGGTCTAGGTCACCTACAAGATCCACGCAAAGTAACTTACCAGTGTTCACGAGCAATTTTACTAGCTTTTCAGTCCTATTTTTAATTGTGTTTGATACTCAAGGCAGTAGTCCCTGACCAGAAGAAGAGTCTGAAATAGGGGATGGTCTTTGCCACTATATTTGTGAATTGGAAAACACATTGTTTTCAAGTCACTGTTCTATACACTGAAAAAATAGGAGCGTTCTCTGTGATTAGCCGAGTCATATTGCACCATTAGGAAGCCACTTTGGAAAACAGTATTATGGCTTTAATGGGAATATTCAGGACTGCTTTAGAGTTTTCAGATCACTCATACTTGAAGTATGAGAAAATCCAGAGCACCAACTGCAGTATCACATCAAACTTAATCAGCTCAGTACTGTCACCCTCACAAGCTTGCCTCATGGATTACCAAAGTAGTTTTCTTCAGCAGCAAAAATAGACTGCTTGGGCTCAGCAAGTCACAAGTTTCAGTTTAGTTCTCAAAATCAGCTGTTTGTGTAATTATCTGTGCTGTGAAAAATCTGAAAGAGGACTTGAAGAGTGAATGCCTTGTAATTCTTACCTTCCCCCTTTTGCACAAGTTAATGGGGACAGAATGGGGACAGTTAATGGGATAGAAGAACTACAGTACTGTAGGAAGCACAAACAGTACAAGTTGCGTTTGAGAGCCCGGAGACCATATGAACCTGCTGATGGACACCCTTCCTGTTCGCCAGATCTTCTACCACTTCACGTTGGGTAAGAACACTTCCATTTAGCCCTAAATCAACTCTAGGTGAATTCTCTGCCCTTCAACTTCACTTGGTCAGCTCTTCCTCTTTCCCAAGTAGATCTTAAGAAAAATTATTATCTTCCATATCAAGATTTTCAACATGCTGAAGAAGCAAAAAGTTCTCATGATTTACATAGTCAAGTTATACAGGTCCAGACATCAAGAGTTCTCCTTCAGGCAAGGAACTCAATTTGAACTAGAAAAAGAAATGAAGATCAGAACTGTCCTTCTGTTTTTCCTTTTATTTGATTGTTGTCTTGGGATTTTTTAATTTTGCATTTTAAGATTGATCATTTTAAGATTGATTGATTGACATCTCCCAGTGTCTATCTTTTTTGGGTTCTCACTCCTCTTTGGACTTGCTCCCAGAAACTCTCTCTCACCACCTTATAACTAGCTATTATTTAATCAGAGCAAATGCAAGACTAGTGCAATCCAGGCTTTGCTTTCCAGAGATAGCAAATTAGAAAGATGGCAGAGTCCCTGCCAACAATTCACGTTATTCTTAAAAAGGCAGTGAAACCCCCCCCACAGCTTTGCATTGAAGAATGTGAGCTGAACTAACAGGGACAGTGAACTGAAAAGAGGAGTTAAAGGAATCAGGAAGAGGAAAAATAGAAAGGCCCATCACATCTTAAAAATCATGTGTTTGGGAGTTCTGCTGCAATTTTCTTAGCCTGATACACAATCCTTGAAGTAAGTAATCATTATCTATTTTCTTTTTAATTTCATCACTTACACTGTGCCAAAATAAAGAAGAATAAAGGTCGTTATGTTTTGGCACATAATTTGAGATCAGTCTGGTAGAAGGCTGGTAAAAGGAACTAAACATGCTATTAATTATAATTCCAATGCTTTTTCATATACCATGAGAAAACAGGGTGCAGTTGAAAGAGGGCAAAAACCCCCTCAAATCCTCCCAACCCAAACAAACAAAAAATGGAAACTAGATGCTGGTCTATGGCTAGTCAAACAGAGATACCAGGGAAAGCACTGGCATTCAGAAACCCACTAGTCCTCACACCGTATACAAATCTGCATCAACTACAACATCCATGGGAGAACACTGTGGACAAAACATCGACCTGCAAGACATTCCCATGATTTAAAAGCTAACAAGGCCTTCTGCCAATGTATCGAGACTACATATTCTTTTCCTTATTCAGTAAATGATGAAATCATCAACTTGACAAGCAAATACATTTCAGTTTTGTAAGTCACCTCAAGCAAAATATTTTGAAAAAGCTAGCAACAACATGTAACCTGCAGTTTCAACGCAGCTGTTAAGTGCTGCAAAGCAAATAGAATTTTAAAAAGGGCATGATATAAATGAAAGTTGGTTGTGATGCTTTAATAACCTGGAACACAGAAAGCAAGTTACAAGAAAAAAAAAAAAGTGTCTGTAATCTTAAGAGCATTGGGAAACAACTACCAAAGAAGACAAACAGCAGCTTTATAAAGCAGATCAAAGTCGAAACTCAAAGACTTATGAAATATACTTAAAAACTACTCCGATTGAAGAATTTAAAAGATGTTGTTTCCCAACAATCAAATATAGACATCTCATAAGGTATGAAATATTTTTGCAAAGCTAATTACTAGCACGAGTACAAGTAAATGGCTTAAACACAACACAAATTTTTAAGCACATTTTTTGCAGGGTTCAGGGCCTCTAGCAGTATATGGTTCAGAAGACACATGGATTGTGCATTTTTATTTTTTGAGGGTAAAAAAAAAAAAAGGTATCTCAAAGAAGATACACAAGTCTCCTAAAACTTTCTACTGTGCAACAACAGAAAAAAAACATGCACACATACCCATTTTTTTATAGTACTCCTCCCAAGCCTTGGTATAGTCAACCTGCCCTGCTGGTGCTGGATTTGGCTGATCTCCTGAATTACATTAAAAACAGTCAAAATAAAACTACTGGGTTTTGTTTCATACCTAGAACAATTTACAAATAATCAGCTGAATTTTTCAGTAACAATCCCAAATAACATCACTGAACTCTGACACTATAAATCTATGTAGTACAAGCTACTACAAATATAGTACAATTAGTTTACAATTAGTAAAAGACACAAAGAAACAAAGATTTGTTTGTAGTGTTCAAGCATGTTCCCAAGATTCAGGAAATGCACACCGCTCATAGTACAAAATACTACCTAAAATTTAAGTGGTAAGCCTCATGCACGCACAACAATTATACTAATACTACAATTGTAATTGTCCTAAAACCACTAGAAGTGATGAAAATGTTTAAGCGAGGGACAGTCAACAGTTTGGTTCATTCCATTTTTACTTATAACTGACAGCATTATGTACATGTAATTAAGTCAACCCAAGTTGCAGTAAACTTCTCTTTGGAGTACATTACAACGTAAATACATTACCCTTATTGCTGAAATTAAGAAAAGCAATGCTGAAGGCTGTAACCAAAAGTTTTCCAAGAAAACCAGCTACCTTACCATAAATGTACCCAATATATGAAGACAACAGTAAAAAATAATGTGGCATCTACACCCCCAGCAATGAGAAATGTATCCATTTTAGTAAACTGCTACCTTGTCCATTAGTTTGGGTTGTAGCTGGTCCACCAGGAGGGGCTGCAGGTGGTGGCTGTGCTTGCTGCTGATAGTAGTGAGCATAATAAGCTGCCCACGCTGCTGAATTGGGATCTGTTCCTGGCTTACCTATGAAAACAAAACATAAGCATTTATAAAAAGTAGCATGAACAGAATGCTGTCGCCAATTAACCCTGTCCTAAGCCCTCGTATTTTCCTCCAAGAAAAATCCAACTAAACCAAATAACCACGTACATCCTCTAAATATCCTTTCTTTCAAGCACGAAGTTTTGATCAGGTTTCAGGTAAGTGCGTTGTACAAAGTATACTTTCATAGGACTGATGAGATAAAATCATTCTAGAAGCCTTACTACCACAACGTCATTCATTATTTTTAAATGTGATAAACAGAAACAGATTTTCAAGTTTATTTAAGCAGTCACGTTACTAAATAGCGGCAACAGTGAATCATTCTAGCACCAACAATTTCAGTGGTTTTACTTTTGTTATAACCTCACACTAATGACACTGGCAGAGGCGGAGGAGGTATGCCAAATACGTATTTCTGGAACAGAAGAATACAAATCTTACTAAGTATTTGCAATGTTTTTGTCAGTTAAGCTTTAAGGTAACAGTAAAATACAGAAACACATATTATTTTAAGAACCTGAATCCCCATACATGGCTATAAAGCATCACTGTTTACTTACAGCTTTTTAGTATAATAAATAATAACACCACTTGCATCTTCTGCAGCTATCTCCATGCTTCCCTTGTTTTTAACTACATCTAGGTAGGCCAACACTGCTGCTTCCTAAAGCCTTATTTCTCTGTTTTTCACATATAGCTTTTAGGAACGGCTTATTCTTGCTGAATCAAAAGAGATTGATTATATTACCAGATTGGCAAACCACAAAAACTGCAAATCTACTATTAGATAATGTAACGTTCTGTAACACAACCCGCATACTTTAACATTACTTGCATCCTTAAAAGAATAAAAATATCTGCAAATAAATGCAGCCAACTGAGGAAAGAACTTCATATAAAGGAGACTGATACAACTGATACTTTAGAGTAACTATACATGGAAGTAATATTTCCCTGCACACACAAAATACATAAGGCAGCGACTAATGGAAGAAGAAATTCCCTGAAAAAGGTGTCAGAAAAAGTCCACAGCACAAAAATTTCTTGTAGTATTTCATTTAGCATTAAAGTCAGATGTAACCACCTAAAATGCACACGATAGTATCAGCATACAGGAAACAAGGTTAACATGCCATTTCCTTTTTAAATTACACTGCTTCCATCAACAATAGTGGATTTAAACTAGTATGTACAATATTCTACGGT
Organism: Phaethon lepturus; assembly: GCF_000687285.1. Taxonomy (NCBI): domain Eukaryota; kingdom Metazoa; phylum Chordata; class Aves; order Phaethontiformes; family Phaethontidae; genus Phaethon; species Phaethon lepturus. The sequence continues at coordinate 36,471 of NW_010558530.1, forward strand.
TACCTGCAAATATCAAATAAGTAATTTCTCAGTTCCCCCCCTCCTTCCCCTTAGCAGCTACTTCTTTAGAATAGAAGAACACAGAGTGGGATTCATTACATTTCCAAAGAAATCTGACTGTAGTAACTAGCTCCACTTTCATGGAGTTTGACAGGAAGCAAGCACAGTTCTGGAGAAAGCACCTCTGAAAAAATACTAAAATAACCCATATTTTACACTGAAACGAGCAAATAAGTAGACAACTGTACAAAACTAATCCAAATAATTGTTAGTTGAAAGAAACGCCAACTTCAACTGCACACAGGAAGACTTCATTAGATTTTTAAGAGGAGTATTTATCCAAAAAATGGTTACTAAATCATCATCAAGATGACATCAAGGCGAGTATTTGCCATTTTCTTACAGACCGTTATGTAGATAAATTACTTTATAAAAAATGAAGAGTTAGTATGAAAAAGGCTGTAACATTTTTGCAGTGGTTTCAGATTAAATGACACTTATGGTATACTAAGACTTTAAGTCAAGTCACTGTGAATCATTGTACTTCTAAGTAATGGCAATAGTACACTTTTGGTACGCTAAGACTTTAAGTCAAGTCAAGTCACTGTGAATCATTCTACTTCTAAGTAATGGCAACAGGCATTTTTAAATACTAAACTGAATGCATGCAAAGCTACCTTTTATAAAAGTTAGGGAAATGAAAACAGAGACGGTTCTTTGCCAAGAAAGGATACATGAGAGACTTGAATATGAATGGAACTCTGCAGACTGAAGTTCTGAAGAAGGTCTACCTCAAACAAGTGAGGTACAAGTGACTCAAGCATCTAGCCTTACCATGCCTTCCGTGGCTGCAATTCTGTTTCCCCATACACTGTAGTCCAACCAAAGGACATAACTTAAAGAAAAGTAGGATGCTAAAACTTTGGAGAGTTCTAATTAAGTAAAAACTTCCAGTGTTGACAAAGAAACATAAATAGAAGAACCAGATTCTATAAAGGTGGGTTTCAGAAGAAAATACAAAACTATTACAGGCAAAAACTCAAAATACACAATACTAACTAGTTTTATTGTATTAACAGCAGCTCAACAGAAGTTTCATCCCTCAAAAAGGACTAAAAAAGATACGCTTCTATCACACAGAAGCAATCCTCAAAGGTCAACGAAAGCTAGAAAAATACATAATATAGCATAAACTGTGAAAATTCAGTATCAATGGGATTGTAAGGGGCACTGTTTAAAATAAAATACGTACAAAGCCACTGATTATTAGGGAATGAAAACACATCCTCATTAAAAGAATTTGATGTAAAAACATCCGTTGTAAGAAAAACATACTGATTTGAACAAAATCAGTTAACCAAGAGTCTTGCAAAAAGTATCATAAATTGGGATGCAAATTTTAGTAAAGAAGGGCATTCCACCTCCAGCGATTGAATTTTAACATCTCGCAAGCAACATGTGGGAAGCATAAAACATACATAGACTGACAATCAGTAAAGACAAGACAGAAGAACAGCAGCTTTTTCAGATTTACCACTATGACATAAAATGAATTGTGAAACATATATACTTGTAAGGGCAAAATGGGTGTATTCCAAGTATATCCACACTACAGTACAACTGTGACATTTCTTACCTGGATCTGGTGGATTTGGTGGCTGCCAGTGTGGATAAGCATTTCCCCATCCTTGTGGAGCATACGGAGCTGGAGGACCACTATAAAAGAGAAGTCATACATATACAGTGAAAGCCAGCCCCAGGGTCACCCTACAAAAAAGGAAGCTAGCTGAAGCAGTACTTACTGAGGCGCAGGGCCAGGAGGCCCTGGATTATAAGGAGCTGGGTTATATGGTCCCATAGGAGCACCAGGACCTGGTGGCCCAGGAGGTCCATGTGGGCCAGGAACAACACCATGGGGTCCATGGGGAACAGGTGGACCCAATGGATTTACTGGACCCTGTAACAAGAGTAGCACCGAGATGAGGATAAACTTTGAAGTTCTCAATTTTTCAGCAGTTTAGAAGCATAAATCTGAACACTTTCAGAACATAGGCCAAAAGGTTTGATTGTTTTAAAATAAAAGACACTTCCCTGGAGAAAAAAGTCTTTCTGAAGATGAATTAGGCTTATGGGTAGTTAAAGAAGAGTTAGAAACAGCCGTGGCAGTAATATCAACTAAAAATCTGCACTTATTTCCATTCTTTCTTGAGGAAACAAAAGAATTTTACAAATAAATATGGGTTTTCCCACAAGTTGCATTAAAAAACCCACAAACTGAAATAATACTATCAATCTTTCAAAATAAACTGATACATCTACATCTGGCTAATCTTGCTTATTAAATCTGTTTGTAATATCAGGTACAAAAACCAGGTAGTAAATTTGATTACATGCATACAAAAGTGCAGTGAATTTAGTGTAAAGTTGGATTAAAACTCTACCTAAACATACCAAGACTGAAAAACTAAACACACAATCTAATAGCTTTAACTGTATCAAGGATATCTTTGAAGTAATCAAATTTTTCACTACGCACAGAGTGGTCATCTTCAAGAACACATAATTTAAAAAAATACACTATATTACATTGAAGAAAGCAATGTTTCTTTCAATTTCAAGTTTTTGCTTATTTTGGTGCATCAGGTTATGTTTATATTACTTTAAACCCAGATTACCATTCATTATTACCAATTTATTATCTGATTAAGTAGTCTGGAAGTGAAATGGAAGAAAAGACTCCACAAAGGAGATTCCTTTCCTATTCTGTTTAGTTATAATAGTAATCCAAAGTTTAGTTATACACTCACTCCAATCTTTTCTTCTATAAGTTGTCGTGCATAATCTATTTGCTGGGGTGTTCCACGGATAGTAAACATCTTCATGTTTGGATCTGCATTAGGTGGAGGATTTCTTTGAAGTTCTATTCTAGCACCAGACTGCTGGCTTATGCTTTTAATAGTTTCACCACCTACAATGCAACATACAGCTTTTATGACACGCATAAAATACTTAAAGCACAAATACTAAGATTCAAATCAGAGAAGGTCAACTGCATGGAAGCTGAATATAAAGAAGTGAAAAGATACCTTTCTTATGAGCCATACAAGAACATTCTAACAATTAAAAAAAGTCTCTTCAGTGTCTAGTATAGAGCTTTGATTACAATAAACTAGTAAAAATAAACTATTTTTTCAATTAAAGACCACAGTATTACTCAGAAAGAACAGCAAAGAATTCCTACAATGTTGTCTTTTTTCCCATTCATGTAAAGATGCAAGATTAGACGCGAATAACAGCCAATATCCACGGTTATCAATAAATACAACCTTAAAGCCTAACCTTCCTAAAATGCAACAGGCAAGCAGAGATAACAAAAAACCCCGGAAGCTGACCAGATGGTAAAGTTCACATTTTTTAAGTGCACTAAAACCAGAAAGTTAAATTTCCTAAGCTAGTTCCTCCTCTTATAGGATCCTGAGAAATTACTTGTATCATTAGTACGCACAAAGTTTTCAAAACAGGGGTCCATTTAGCATTTTAAAAAAATAAAAATCAAATAACATTCCAAGTCAAGAACTGAACTATATCAGCCTGTTTGTTGTGTCTGGAGAGCCCATTGCAAAACAGATTAAGATAACTCAAGCGTTTAATTTAGAAGCATACAGTAAATTATTTTTAAAACACAATTATTTGAGAGAAAAATTATTTTAATAAACACACACAAAATAAATTGTTACACGATTCCACTGTAAAATACGTGAATGTGAAAATTAGTTTTAACAGCGAGTTAACAGATGCAATAACACTAGGCTAATCAAGTAGTATCAAATGCAATTAGAAAATACATCATCTAAGAATCTACCAAACACTACCGATGTAACTCTGTACTTATTACTTTAAAAAAATATGGGTTAGATAAATTGATTGGTTCTTGAGTTTCAACTACTGGGGTATGTGTTTTGGTGAGGAAAATCTGAAAAGAATATTAGGAGTGTTATAATTGAGGAGTATTACGTTGCTTTAATGTACATGAAACTATTCACAAAGGCTTCTCTCGAAACTTTTCTCTAGTATGGCTACTTATACAAACAGAAAAGCTGAGAGTTTTTTTAATAGATACACATAATATATATAAGATAATATTACCTTTGCCAATGATTAATCCAGTTTTTCCAGTGGGAACAATAAAATTGAATTCCTGTAATCCACCAGGAGGCCCCATGTTCCAGTTTCCTTGGCCTCTACCCCGTCCTCGACCACCAGGTCCTGGTCCACCAGGGTTACCAGCCTAAGAAGAAAAAGCAACAAGTAAGCATGTTCTGTAAGAATTACTGCATGCAAATTACTAACGCCAACTGGTTACATCACATCATTTGTTAAAGAAAAAACTCATTTACTACTCAAGACAGTTTTGATAGCTGAAGCACTATCTTTTCCAGAAGACCTAAATTACATTTTAAAAAGATGTTCTGTACATAAAGATGAAGAAGGAAAGGATATAGAAGCAGAATGTTTCACATGTAAAAAGATATCATTTCTGTCTACCTTCTGTAAATGCAGCACTGGGGCTCAAGCATTTGAGCGGTCTTTTGAACACCAGTTATAACCAAAAGTAACAGCGTATCAGCTATTAATACAAGACAACAGAACAAGCAGCTCTAAAACCAGACAGACCAAGAACTGCCCTGACTTTAAATTACTATTATCACGCTGACACTTGCAAAATTGTGACTGTAAAAGCAAACATTCATATTCCAGACTGAACTTTGAAGTAGATTCAGATGACACCACTAAACTATTTTCTTTAGTTACACACTCATTCTAAAAATATTAAGTCTTTACAGAAGTCTGGCAAGAGATTTTAAATGGTAAACAACATATTACCCAACCTGAACACTTCGAAGGAGATCTGTAATAATTTCTGCAGCATGCTGACATCTGTCAGGAGGCCCCGTGATTTGGGCTATTCTATCTGGAGTTGTTCCATCATCTGGAATAAAAATGAACTATTCTAGTATATGTAATCCAGTAAATTTGCACTCAATTAACAGAAACCTATGGACATATTACCAACCTGGCTTAAACTGGATCCTAACACCAGCATCATTCTGTATCTTTTTTATCATCTCTCCATTTCTTCCAATTACAATACCTACAGCAAACCGTGGTATTGGAACCTTAAAGGGAAAAAAAAAGTCAAGATGTCAATGATGCAAAATTTCCTACCAAATTCACACAACTGAAGGGTCACATATTAGAATGGCAAACTATGGCCAGCCCTATGCAACTTAAAGCTTTCTGAAGTGTAATTTTTTTTAATATCAAGTCACAAGTCTAGCAAATAGTGGATGAAAGCACCAAAGAGTTCTACAAGTTCTCACAGTGGCAGCAATTATGCTTCTCACAATTGAAGAACAAAGTTCTAACAGGCCTAAATTGCACATTCTAGCAGATGAAACTTTCAGTCTGACCTCTGATGAACAGTTTTAAGTTCATGACTTGCATAATAGGTGGCTGTAAGTATTATTCTGTAAAGGCCAAACTCCAATTTCTATAATGACATTATATACTTAAGCCATAAACTTTTGCTTATTTGATAGAAAACTCCAGCTAGCTGAAACTGTTTAGAAATGCTGGTAAAGTGAATGCTGCACACCATTATGAAGTCATAATTTCAGCAATGATCAATACTTACATGCCACAACCACCTTTGGAATCTGTTTAAGAGCTTTCAGTGGTATTACCCAGCTTAACATTTGAATGTTAACAACTCAAAATACAGTGAACAAGTTTTTCAACCATGCTTACGTCTATCCCTTCATTTCCTCCTATTCTTGACCCATATTCGTTGCGCACCTCTCTAAAGCCACCTTGATCACGAATTAACTCCAGCACCATTTCCTTGGCTTGCTGAAAGAGAAAGAAAGTTCATTTAGGTACTGCAACAAGAGAATTGATTTTCAAATGCTCTGGATTCTGAAGGACTCCTTACTTGAACTTTATAAGGGTCTCCAGTTATCCTAAGGGGCTTGTCTGCACCAGTGTTCTGTGGACCATCTTGAATCATGACCATTTTGACACCTGCCCGCTCCTGTTTGGCAAAAGGGAGGTCAATACCCACTCAAATCTAGATTCAGTATTATCACACATTTAAAAGAAGATACATATATACCTGCAATTGTTTAATTGTCTCTCCACCTTTTCCAATAACTAATCCTGCTTTACTTGCTGGAATCATAATTTCTTGGACTGCATTTCCAGGTCCATCACCATGATGAAAGCCCGGTGCAGGTCTTCCCTTTTCAACTATCTGATCAAGTAATCTTTTTGCTGATCTGTGAAGAAATACATACATTTATAGATACACTTATTCCTTCCTACAAGTACCACTTGCCCACATCATTTTTATTTTTTTTTATTTGAAAAGTTTCTGCAGAAGAAATGTTAATTACTGTCACTAAGAAATATGAGGCAAACTCAGTAAATCTAAGAAAGTAACTGCAAGATAATGTGGTAGACCTAATACCACCCCAACATCAGAATACAAAAGGTAGTTCTTTACCAAACACACGTAAGTAAAAGTTACCTCAAACATGACCATCCTCCCTGAATATAGTTACACTGATAAAACCTTAATTCAGAGCTAAACACAGAAACCTTGACTGTTAAAAATATTTTAAAAAATCTGTGTTAATTAGAAGATTCAAAATTGTTCCAATTTACTTTTTTTAAGTGCATTAAAAAACAGTATCACCAGACAGAAAATGTTTTCTAACTTTAATTTCAGCAGTAATACAGGTAACCCCTCATTTGACAGTAATTTTTCTTTAATTTACTACCAGCCAATCCTAAGGCAGATCTATTTTATGTTAAGTTTTACAAAAAGGTAAAAACCCCAGACTGTAAAATAAACCTAGCTTTAATACCAGTATCGTAATAGCTGTAAATAGAACATTTGTACTTGTAGCCATTACCAGAATAGTGGCAAAAGTAGGTATATATTCACCACACGCCAGCTGCCATTAGAGTAAAATCTAATTACAGTACTAACATTAGTTAAAAACTCTTCCCTTTAATAAGCGAGCAGAATAAACTATAATTAGAAAGAAAATTCCCATAAATGAATGACTTCATTAACAGCAGCCTGCTTGGCTGCAACATAAGAGAATGCCATGCTACTTTCCCAAAGGAAAACATGTAGCTGCAGGCCTTACCTGCAAACATGAAGTTGGAGCAGCTAACATAAATGAGGTAATACCAAATATACTACTACATTTAAGGTCTTTCCTCGTAAAGCCAGGGTAAGTCCAAGTGGTTATATAACCTCTGCGCCAGTAAAAAAAACCCCAAACCTACAGCCTTTTTCATTGCTATTATCCTTTTCCCTGAACACAGGAAGGCAAAAGTTAACCTTGCTGATAGGTATTACATAGACATCATTATTTCATAACTTTGGGTATACATTAATTTATACCAAAGACATTTAAGAACTCTGATGGGCTGAGCTTTGAGTACCTCCCCCTCTTACGCAATTACTGATTTTCCTTTTTCCCTGTGATCTTCCAATTTATGGTTAATAAAGAAGTTTTTTAGCACACATTTATTTTTAGTATACATTCACACATTACATTCTCAAGCTCAAATCAGTGCACAGTTATATAAGTATTAACTACAAGAATATTTGGACTTGAAAATGTTGACGTTCCCTATTTTTGTTTTAAAATTCCAAGTATGTTGAGGGATCTAACTGCAGATTCAAGGCCTTTTTTCTTATGTATACATTTGTCACCAGACTGTCTCTTCAATACAGGAAAAACACGCTATTATTATAAACATACTATCTAGGTATTATATTTAGATCTGAAAAATGAAGTGTATTACACAGTTAAATATGAACAGACTGAACTTATTTTACTTACTGAACAGACTCTGGTGTTCCAGTTAGCATACATGATCTTTCAGGCAGGCCTCCACTATCTATGGTCATAAAACAAAACAAATTTAGCAGTAATGTCAAGTTGGAAGAGATTATGAAATTAAACATAATATACAAACTACTTGAACTTCACTGAAGTAGAATGATTAGTGTATCAAAACATTTTGCATTTTTTTAGCCTCTGATAATTGTGATTAGCACAAATCACTAAAATACACCTTAGATCAAGGTTCAGGCAATTAGAAGCAATGATCAGCCTTCTGAACTTTCAACCAAAAAAACCCACCGAAATAAACAAAGAAAACAACCCCACAAATAGTTACCAGGAGCAATCTGTATTTTACAGCCAGACTCTTGCTGTATACGCGAGATCTGCTCTCCACCTCTGCCAATTACTTGGGAGAAAGAAAATATAGAAAGATTATTTGTATTAACAGCATCTGCTAACATCCCTCACTATACTAACACCACCACAACCATACTACTTACTGAATCCTACCATCCCATCTGGAACTTTGTACTCCTCTGTCATCACAGACCTACAGAAAGTGTTAAATCAAACAAAAGACAACGACTATTCAGAGACCAAACTGGCACTAAATTTTTATGTATCCTCCAACTAAAACAAAGAAACCTAGTTCCCCCACTATCACCCTGGCTTACTTGCCTCCCATTAATTTTATAAGTCATTATGCAAGTACGGCACTAAGTAAACTAACAATATACAAAAGTGACCACAAAAAGTTCAGGTATAATATGAATTGAACGAAGTTTTCCTTCATCCTTTTTACTATTAACAGATGCATGGTACAGAAAAGGCCAGAGCAGCATTTTAAATTTCATCTGTATATCCACTGAAGTATGCTGAAAATACACAAATCTCAGCACCTCATCTACAAAAGCAATCAAAGCATAAGAATAATAGTTCTGTGTGGTTGTTTAGGGAAGAAATGAGTGGAGAAAACTACTAAATTGTAGCAAATGTAGCTGAGCAAAACACTGTGTTAAATCTGATTTTGTTTAGAAGATAGTGTCAACCCCTTCCCCTTCAGATCCGCTTCCAACTTCTGGTTATGCTACCTAGGCTGAAGTAGTAAAAGTCAACAACGCATTTTCCTTTTACTAAGCTTGATGCACAGCCTAGGCTGTGAAGAGAAAGAGAGCACAACGTAGATACATTTTAAGTGTTTGGCTTGGGACTTGCTGAAGCTAAATTTCAACAGATCACACAAATACAGAGTAATTGCTTTATGCATTGATACCACTTTTTCAGAACAAATTCTTGAAATTGCTTTCTTTCAGTAAAAAGGAAAACTCTACATAAGATGTAGCGTAACTCTTACCTTTGTTGTTGATGCATCGGTGGTAGCTGATTTCCAAAAGCTATAAATAAATATTGTTAAAATTAAATTCAAACAAGTAGTATAATTTACAACTAAGCTTCTCCTTTGATAACAAAACTTAATTGTACCAACTGTTATCCAAGTTGACTTTTTAAGAAGCGTTACCAAGAGGTTTAGAAACAGCTAAAAAGATTCTGAGCTGGTACTAACAACATTGTCAGTTTTACAAAGCAGACTCTCACGGCTTCAAGAAAATAAGACAAAAAACACCCATCCTTTCTTTTGATATTACTGGTTCAAGTAATCACCTACCAGAACACTGTTTCAAATTCTTGTTCTGACAATGTTACACTTGTTAGGGTTTTTTGGGCAACAAAATAAAAATTACTTACAGTCATTCTGAGGAGCAACTTTCTTAGCATCTGGTTGATCTGCAAAATTTAAGATTTTTTTAATTTTTTTGCCAAGAAATTCAAGAAGTGTTTACACCTTTTACTGTGAATTGTAACTTTCCAGTATATTTTAGTCTCCCTTTCCTTTTTTTTCTTTTTTTTTTTTCCTCCAATTTCAGGGAGTTGATCATCTGAATAAAAGAAAGAATCTCACGAACACTCAGCACTTCGTTAGTATAGCTGAAAAGATGTTAGGTTTTTCCATATTATCTATTCAGTAGTTTAACAAAAGGCAGTTTTCAGAACACACTGTAGATTGCTCATAGATACCCCGTCACTGAAACTTAACTAAGACAAGGAACAAAGGTTAGCTCTGTTGGTTGCTCAAGCTAATGATGCTTCTATAGTTAAAAAAAGGAAAAAAAAAAATCAAATCCACACAAAAATCAACAATGATTTAAAGAAAAAAAAAAAAATTCTGACAATGACCACAAATCTAGATCGAATATCTGAAAATACAACAGTATCACATGGCAATGCAATCTCAATCTGAATGTCGACATGAAATTCCTATCCAAATAGAAAGCATTTCACAGCATAAAACTTCAAAAAAAAAGCAGATTCAAAGAAAACTACATCACTACCATCCAAATCCTTTCTGTACAGTAAAGGAATAAAAGGCATAATTAACCTGTATCTGAAAAGATAGACTTCAGATGCTTCCTTCCCACCCCAAAATAAAGGTTATATGAACCACCATAATTTATGTGCAGCAAAAACTCAGACACATATTCCAAGAAATATTTGTGTCAATCCAGAAAGATCCACTAATTTATGTCATCTTTACATACTAAACACAGGTAATAAATAAAAATTCCTGCCTTTAAAAGGAGAGGGCATTCCCTCCCAGTGTGTTGTACTGCTCGGACTTGTCCAAGAGCCATCTACACATAAAATAAAAAGAATACATTACATATATCATCTGAAGCATCATTAGCTCATTTTTGTATATTAAAAACCTCACCTTTAATAGAAAAAAAAACCCCAAAACTTTATTACAGGACACAAGAACTCCTGATATAAAGCCTTAGTTACATTCTGTAGGCTGAGTTTCAATCCTCTTAAAGGAAAAAAAAGCATTGCTCTTTTGTGAGACCTATGTGAACATTTCAAGAACAAGCTCAGAGATTTCTTTCCACAATTTAGCCAGGATTTTCTCTGTATATTAAACATATAAAACCCTGTTAAGTTCAAACTGGCTGCTTAGCAAGAAACAGAAGACGACACACACATTTCAGGAGAAAACTTTACTGCAGTATAAGGCAAATCCAAAAAGCTGCAACAAGGTCGAAGACTTAAGTATGATCTCACAGTGTTCACACACGCTTACAGGCTTAAATAGTAGACTAAGCAAAAGTGTGTACAAGGTAGAAAATTTACTTTCCTGTCTTTTTTTAAAGTCCTATGCTTTTACAATGAAATGCATTAATACTTTTATTTGAAACTGTGTAGTAATAAAGTATATGAAATAATCAAATTCAAGGAGTGAGCACTTCCTACTCTAATTGTAATTTACAAACTGTAATCAGTCTTACACAACAACAAAAGACTGAAATGACATACCTGTGTAAGCATTTCTCAATCATGAGTTTATCTGCTCCCTCCCCGGCATACATTTTCCTCTTTACAGCATTTAAACCACATTTAAAATATTTTAAAACAGTCTTACATTCACTTCGGGTTAGAACGCAATGGTTTAAAACAAATTTCCCCATTAAACTGAAAGTGAAAAAGCATGTCATGATCTATAAAGGGAACAAAATGTTTTTATGCTGTGCTATGGAAAAAAAAGCCACATACAGAAAAACACCTGCAATTTTTCTGGCACCATGGCCATACTCAAGAAAAATAAATGCAGCAGTAATGAGTGCATACCTCCATCCTCAAGAGGTCTTTTCTGTCCTCCATAACCGTAGTCGTTTGAATTCATTGATGTGCCAGCATCTCCTCCAATTTTTGCTGCAATCTAAACAAAAGGCAGATATGAGTAAAAAAAAAAAATAAAAATTCAGTCAGCCCTCATTTACTCCATGTCTTCTAAACGATTTTAAGCAATTTAGACAAAGCATATCAAAATGACCCAAAATAAGTAAATAAAAGGCTGCTGCTAGAAACAGTTCTGCACGCAGAAATTTTATTTTTTATTGTCTTCAAGGACACTTGTGCTCATCCTTCAACAGCAAAGCTTTCTAGATTTTCTTCATCGGTTGACAAAAAACAAACAACTGCCCTTCAAACACCAGAAACTTTCCTCTAAAAGGCTCTTTTCACTTTCTATCCACTCTTTACGAAACACCGAGGGCCTGACTGCTGAAACTATGTCAAACCTTAGTAGCCCCGACTACATCGGATCTTCAAATATTGCCAAAACCGCAACTAGGCGAAATTTGCTCGAGAAGTAATGAAAACATTGCCCGTGGTGCAAAAGCTACAAATAAAACTTCGGGATAAAGAACTTCCGAAGAGACAGCCGCCGCCGCCGCGGCGTC
>NW_010558531.1:0-36267 GCF_000687285.1 Phaethon lepturus
GCCCTGTGACGTCTTGGCTGCCGGACGGCCGAGGAGAACCTTTTGCGCTTCTTTCGAGGCGTTTGAAATAGTTTGAGAGTAGGGTAGCCCTCCCTCCCTGCTCCCCTCTAAGTTCCCTTGGCTTGACGGTTTGACTAATCTCTATGTGGATCTTTACAGCACCTTGGCTGGGGGTTAATTCCCGCTCCAGCCAGCGGTTTCCTGAGGGGCGACGTCTCACGGGGCTGTATCTAGATGCAGATTTGTTGTAACTTCTCTATCTGGCGTATTGTCTGCACACATGTTTGTTTAAATGCGTATCTTGGAGCATAAAGACAGGCAGAGGTACTGCAAGTTACCAGTCACTGTGTAAGGTACGTGTTCGTTTAGTTGGGAGTCTTCCTCCTTGAAATAAGAGTGGAAACGTTGTTGCCACGTGCTGCTTTCCACTTCCTCAGCAGTTTCTCAACGTCTCAGGAAGTGTTTAGGGTACCAGCATTGGTATGTTTAATACATATTGGTTGGTATATTTGATGGTTGGGCTTGATGATCTTAAAGGTCTTTCCCAACCTTAATGGTTCTGTGATTCTATGTCATCTGCGTTTGTCAGTCTCCCTAACTCCACCAGAAATGACCATTGGTCATGAAATGCCGCCTCTTTTTACGTGAAGTGCAGGATACTGCTCAGTTGTCTGTACCGGAGGGTGATTTTGGTGACCTATAGTATGCAGGAGACAAAGTAATTTTATTTTTTTTTTCCTCCTCAGAATTCATGCAACTTTTGATACCGTGTCATGTGAAAACCAAATACTGCAGGATTTTTTACAACTTGCAGTTTCATGTGGGAATCTGTGTGGCATTTAGACATCTGAACAACCATGTCATGAGCTCTGTAGTAACTTCCATGTACTTTTTGTGTACGTTTTCATCCTTGACATTGTGTTACGTGACAGTTTCATTGTAAGGCGGTTTGCACATTACTTAGAATTGGGATGTAGGGTAAACTCTTTTTAACCTTCAAATTGGTTCAGTGTAAGCTGACTGCTTGCTTTTGATGCAATTTAGGGTTGTGACAAAAGTGAGTACGTCCTACTCTGGTTGTGGTTACAGTGGTCAGGTTTGAGTTGGGGTGGTTTTTTTTGCTTTAAAAGCTTTTGCTGAAGTAACTGTGCTATAACTTATGTATATCTTGTAACTTGCATAGGCAGTTAGGCTAGCAAAAGCCCCAATACTGATACAAATTTATTGAAAAAAAAAAAAAATTGCAATTTGGAAACACAAGACCAAATATAAGATGTAGCAGTCTTAACTTTGCTAGCAATGAACTTTTTAGTTTAGGTAATGTGTAGGTAGGTTCTAACTTAGCACTTAAATTGTGGGGTGGCTTCCAGCACTCAAATATATTGCAGGTTATGGGCTGCACTGCTGAGTTCACAGAGAATAAAGTTACAAGCAGTGTGAACAGTTAGCATGTTTGCAACGGTTCCCTTAATATTATGTTGCTTTGTTAGTATACCTTGAAGTGGGTATACTCTCATATACTCTGCCTATATCAAGTTCTGGGTAATTTCTGGTGGATTTTTTCCTCGTGTGAATGCATTTTAATAGCTATTCTCTATATTTCTTTACATCTGTTTTATGATAACTTGCTAATAATGAAATTGAAATGTTGCAACTCTTATTTCTTCTGAATCTTTTGTAAGTGATAGCAATCTTCTTGACCAGTACTTGTGGTTAGCAATGTGTTTGCAGCATACTCTTTTAAGTGTTCCTGTTCTAATGTGCTGTAAATTGTGGGTACCTAACTGTAAATTGTGCTTGTGTAAAAAATGGCTGTGATGTAACTGGGGACTCTCTATGTGCTCAGGCCATTAGTAGCATGGAAGAAGAAAATCCTGAAGCAGCACTTTGAAAACTAAGTCCTTTTCCAAAGTCCTCAATATTTAATAACTCCATACTGCGGATTCTGCATCACAATACTTGTATCTTGTATGAGGTTCAATACCTGGGTTTTTTATGGCTTAATTAGGACACCAGTGTTCATGGTTCTATAGAAATAGGTGCACAATTGTGGACTGCTCCCTGAGGTCTGCCATTTGGTATCTCGTCTCTGGTTCAACTCGTAAGTAAATATTGAATTGACTGTGAAGATTAACATTGTCGTTTAATGTAACAAGAGATCAATGTATAATAAAAATAAAATTTATGTTTTGCAGGTTCAAGAAAACTCTCCAGCTCAGCAAGGAGGACTGGAACCTTTCTTCGATTTCATCATTGCGATAGGACACACTAGGCTTGTAAGCCTCAAATGATTTTATCCCCCCTCCTCTGCATGAAATATGGGTGTTGTAGCAATGAAAGGTAGATGCCAAAGCTGTCACAGTAAAGAAAGCTTTTCATATTGAACATTGTATATGGCATTAAAAAGGTAAAGTAAAACTTGATAATATTCAAAGTCTCCTCGCTGGCTGGATCCAAATTTGAGGAGTCTTATTTATGCCTTTAGTCACCTTTACTTCTTAACAGATTAACACAATGTTTATGATATTACTCATTAGTGTGTATTTTCTGCCACAAGGTGAATATTAAACTGGTGAGTCAATGGTAAGAGCTCAACAGTTGTTTAAACAAACTTGTTTGAAACACTTGATAAAACATGAAAAAGAATTGTGGCTTGTCTGCTTATGCTTTAAGACTGGGAACACAGTTCCTCTGTGGTGAGTTATGAGAGAAGAGCTGCTTATTGTTAGACTACATAGTTGAGATCTAATATTGCTGATATTATTTAATACTATTTATGAAGAATGGGAATGTAAGTGATGAAACAGTAACAGCAAGTACTTATGTAAAGGGACATGAACTGACACTACTGAGTTCTTCCTAATAAAAGAAAATTGAACTGCTGGGACTGATCATGAAACATTGAGCCTAAACTTGGATGGTTTTGGTTCTTTGTATTCAAATTCTGTCACAGGTGTGACATCTATGTTACAGGTGCAACTAGAAATAATGTTAATCATATATCTCTTTTTGTGCTCCACAGAATAAAGAAAACAATATGTTGAAAGATCTGCTGAAGGCAAATGCTGAAAAAGCAGTGAAGCTGGAGGTGTATAACATCAGAACAATGAAAATAAGAGAGGTGGAGGTGATCCCCAGTAACATGTGGGGAGGACAAGGTCTTCTTGGAGCCAGTGTGAGGTTCTGCAGTTTCCAGGGAGCCAATGAACATGTGTGGCACGTTTTGGTGAGACAGAATTCTTTGGTGGCTCATTAGTGTTCGTACAACCTTGTTTTAAAGTGAAATGTGTAAAAGTACAATACTGAAATCACACAGAAGAAGGGGGCACAGTCTTGAAAGTCTGCCTGACCTATTTGAGAAGAGGCAAGTAGCAGGTGACTCTTCGTGTTATCTGTTGCTATGGAGAAAATGAACTTCATCCCAATCAAGCCACTCCATCCCAATCAGTGTGTGATGGGGAGAATGCTTTTTTCCATCTGATGTTAAAGGATCAATGCCAAAAGCCAAAAGATTCTGGCTTGATAGGTGTCTCTGTGTTGGCTAAACTTCGTCAAAGTAATATTAATCTTGCAAAAACACCAAAAAATAATTTTAAAAATTGAAGAGGGAGAACCGAAAGAGTAGAAAGGCCTAGGAAATCTTTTGTTTCTGGTTGTTTAAATAAGTATATGCAACTTCTCAACATCTTCAGAGTATCTCATTTTGAATTGGTAGTATCTTGATCTTTCTTATTTAGCATGTTTTACAAGATGCACACATAGATGTAGACTGTTCAAGGATTTCTGTTTCGCCCCATAAGGAAAATATTCTTTCCTTTTGTTGTTTTTAGAGTTAGATTTCTTTTTTGATCTTGGGGTAATCTGCCCTGCTGCAAGTGCAGATGACATGTGTTCTTTCATAGGATATTGAACCTGCGTCTCCTGCAGCTCTAGCTGGTCTCCAGCCGTACACTGACTACATTGTTGGATCTGATCAGATTCTTCAGGAGGTAGGGTGCATGTTCCTTCAAGTAGTGATTGTTGTTCCTTCAACTAGTGATTGTTGTTCATGCCTGACAAGGTATGTTGTAGGGTTTAGTTTTTTTAGGAATCTAATTGCCTGTACATCAAATGTGTGGGGATAGTGTGTGGTGATTTTGGGAGGTTGATGTTTGACAGATGCATTATGGTTGAGGTAAACATTATCTTTTTTTCCTTTAATGTGACAATAAAAAAAAGTTTCCCCTAAAGATCAAACTACACTAGTGAGTTTTAGTCTGTGGGTTTGTAACATCTCACATTGAAGTACATAACTACGTAAAATGCTAACTTGCTTCTAGCTCCTTGTCTTGCACATTTGAGTTTAATAGCTACTACGTTCTTTTTTTCTCAGTCAGAGGATTTCTTTTCACTGATCGAATCCCATGAGGGGAAGCCGCTGAAGCTGATGGTTTATAACACTGAAGCAGATTCCATTCGAGAGGTAGTTGTGACTCCCAATGGAGCTTGGGGTGGAGAAGGAAGGTACTGATCTCTGGACAGTCACTGGCTGATGACAGGTTATATACTAACTGTAAATGAGCTCCTGTTAAAAGTATTATTATTATTATTATTGATTACAGCTTGTTGTTTTCAAGTCAAGCTTTGTTTCCTTACGGCTGTCACACAATACTGTTCATCTTTCCATAAAAAAAAAATAGCTTAGAAGTAGGAATTAGGGATGTTCTAGATCTAATCCTGTTCGAGTTGAAACCAATGGCAAAACCTGTGTTGACTTCCCATATTCTCATAGTCAAACATGCAGGTAAAACAAGAACAAAATCCACATCAGGTGAGATTATACATTTTGTAAAGACAATAATCAACTGAAATCTAAGCTATGTATGTCTAAATGTCAATTGCAGAGTGCCCCTTGAGTACTACAAGTAAGTGAAATTATTCTTGTAGGTAGATATTTCTTGCTATAGTTTAAAGACTCAAACTCTTTCTTTTAGAGAGTCAAAATTTAAAATGCTTACTAGTTTTGTTAAGAACTCCCTTTTTCAAGTCTTGTTTTACTTTTCTTGTACAGTTTAGGATGTGGTATTGGATATGGCTATTTGCACAGAATTCCAACACAGTCTAATGTATCAAAGAAAAAAACAGAAAGCAAACCACCTTCACCCTTACCAGAAGCTGGAAATCCTGTACCATCTACTAATGGTTACACAGAGGTATGTAAGAAATCATAGAATCTTTTGGGTTGGAAGGGACCTTTAAAGGTCATCTAGTCCAACCCCCCTGCAGTGAGCAGGGAGATCTTCAACCAGAGCAGGTTGCTCAGAGCCCCGTCTGACCTCACCTGGGATGTTTCCAGGGATGGGGCATCTACTACCTCTCTGGGAAACCTGTGCCAGTGTCTCATCACCCTCATTGTGAAAAATGTCATCCTGCTATCTAGTCCAAACTTACCTTCTTTTGTTTTAAAACCATTACCCCTTGTCCTATTGCAACAGGCCCTCCTAAAAAGTCTGTTCCCATCTTTCTTATCAGCCTCTTTTTTTAAGCCCTGGCAGCTGCACTAAGGTCTCCCCGGAGCCTTCTCTGCTCCAGGCTGAACCCCCCCAGCTCTCCCAGCCTGTCCTCCCAGCAGAGCTGTTCCAGCCCTCGGAGCATTGCTGGGGCCTCCTCTGGCCCCGCTCCAGCAGGTCCATGTCTCTCCTGTGCCGAGGGCTCCAAAGCTGGATGCAGCACTGCAGGGGGGTCTCCCCAGAGCGGGGCAGAGGGGCAGAATCCCCTCCCTCACCCTGCTGGCCACGCGGCTTTGGGGGCAGCCCAGGATATGGCGGGTGTTCTGGGCTGTGAGCGCACATTGCCGGCTCATGTCCAGCTTTTCATCCACCAGTGCCCCAAGTCTTTCTCGGCAGGGCTGCTCTCCATCCCTTCATCCCCCAGCCTCAGTTATCTTCTCTGGAGTTTAAAAATTTTCTACTTGTTGGAACATTCATAATACAGTATGTTTGAGTACAGCATACAGTTTTGCTTGAACAAAATGGAGTTAGGTGAAGGGAAGGTGGAGAGGTCACGATGCTGAGCGGATGACAGGAACAGTAGCATGAGTGAGAAACTGTTTGCTGAGCTGCACCCTTTATTTTCTCAAACTTTCAGCTGGTATTCTTCCATATTTCTCATTGTATTTGGGTGCAATTACGTGTATTACAATTACTCTTTCACCAGTGTTGGCTGATACAAATTTTTGCCAGGTGTTTTTGCTCTGTTTTGAAGACTTGCATAGTACAGCTGTATCAGTCAATGAGAACCACATTAGAAGAATATCCTGCTCACTAGGAAATGAATACACCTACAAGTATTAAGTATGGACTGTTCTTCTAAGAACGTACTGGCTTGGAACATGACCTAATCAGTGGCTTGACTATCTGTTTTGGCATCATAGGTTCTCTCTGAATTGGTGTCCTTGGAGGCTGAGGCAGAATGTTTTCATAGGAAGGTTGTTTTTGGGTGAAGCTTTCAATATAAAAAGATGTTTTTCCTTCTTACTGTGTTATTCCAGACTCCATTGTTGGCACCTACTTCTCAGAGTGACAACTCTGAAACAGTTACGAACTTGGATCATTCCACAGATCAAGAAATGAGTGGTTATTCACCAGAAAGCTCACTTTCTCCTCCTCCCCCTCTCCAGAGAGTTATGGATCCAGGTATATTTTCTTACGTGCTCTTTTTCAGCAACTCTTTAGAGAACATCTAAATAAACTAATAAGGTCTTAAACAAGGTTGAGACTTAAATGCAGAACTATGAGCACTGGTAGTTGTTTTCCTTAAAAGTTCTCTAATTCATTGGATTTCAGAGATGTAGAAGTTGGGTACCGTGAGCCTGACTGAGGTTAACATTCTGCAGCAGTCTTTCCACTTATGCCAGCTAACTTAGGTTAAATTTATTTGCGTCTAGTGGCGAGGGGACTTCACTGACTTTTGGTCTGGATACTACATGTGTTTCTGAATCTAGAATTTTGTGTTATATCTGAAACAGTACTGTAATATTTGCTTTCTCCTTCAGGATTTGTAGACATGTCTGGTATTTCATTTCCTGAAGTCACTGACTTAACGAAAGTGTCCAGCATGTCTTCATCTGCCTCCTTCAACATGCCAGCTTTAGCAGGCACTGAAAAGTTAATGTCGAACAATGATGCTTCTACTTATTTTGGTAAGTGTATTCAAGATTTCCTTTAGGCCTCTGACCTAATTTCTGCAATGGCACCAACTCATGCCTACTCAACAGTATCATGCTTTTTGGAAATAAGCCGATTTTAAGAAAAATCAGAAAAGGGATTGGCTAAAATAAGATGGAAAAAGTAGCAGGAATCAAGTTTAGAAGTGGACAAAAAGTTATAAGCTTTTTTAATAAGATTATAGATTGTGTGTCTTTTTCTTTAAATGAAAATGTTGATGACCCAAATGAAACTGACCTTAAAAGTAGGTACTTCTAAGATCAGTGGAAATGAATTTCTGTATCACAGGCTTGTCTTCACAGTTGTAAACTGAAAAAAATTTGCACTCATCCTAACAGTGACTTTTCTATTTAAAAAATATGCTTCATAGTATGGATGCCTTTGCCTTTTAAAAGATGGGGTGACTAAGAGTTGTAGCACAAAATAAAACATCTCTAGCATAAGAATACAGCAGACCAAATGGTTCGTGGTCTCTTACAAACCTGCTTGCACCATCAGATTTTCTGGATTTGTGGAGAACTGAGTAAACAGAGCCCATGTATTTGACAGTTGTGAATCTGGTTATGTGCCTGTACGAGGTATCTCATTCAAGCTGATTTTTCTAGATGTATGGTAACCAGAGGCACCATCTGCTAGCCTGATAGGTTTTTTTTGTTTTTTTAACAAACTATTTCCATTTCCCAGAGAATGCCACAGCTTTGGACCCTGAAGATGTAACCATGTATTCCAAAGGCTCAATCAAGCAGCCTGAGTTGAATGACCTACTGCCTTCAATTCCACCTTTACCTTCTTTTGTTCTTCCTAATGAAATTTCTTCAAAAACAACACTAGGAACTCTTCCCGATAACCAAGACACAAAGCTGCTCTTAAACAGCATTGAGAGCTCCTTTACCACTACTCCGGTGAAACCAGATGATGAAGCAGCATGTGGACAGAAAGAAGAAGCTGCACAAGATCATGAGTGAAAGGGATGCTGCTTTTGTTTACAGACTGCCATATGCTGTAATACCACAGCTTGGAATATTTTTCTGATCTTGAAAGAATTAGTTATTCTATTTTGTTAGTGTAGACAATATTATAAAAGAAATCCTACGAAATACATATCCTATGTCATTTCCAATCATTGTTTAATGGATTGATCTCTGTTCAAACTTTGAACGCTGTCCAAAATGACCAAATTAATGGAGGAATTAATGCAGAAACAAGTTGGAGACTGGCAAAAGGTCAAGTTCCTGAATTCATGTTTGCCTCCAGATGCTCCTGAATGTATTTATAAAGGTACTCTGCCTGACCATGACACTTAGCAATGATTTTCCTGGTATGATTGATAGCATTAAAAAAAATACTTAACGGTTTTGACTTGCTAGAAAGCTTTTCCAGTGGTACACCTCAATTAGACAGTTTTTGTGACTTTCAAGGCATTTCCTACCCCAAGATACCTTTATTCCTACTTACTACTCTGCAACCTGTTATTTTTCTTCTTTTAGAGTCCCTTCTCACTAACAGTTTTTCATGTACCTTCTCTACAACTACGTTTGCAGGAAAGGAAGTACCAGATGGTTTGAAGTTGCAGCATAGATAGGACAAAATCGTGTTGATGGGTCCTGTCGTTCACTTCAGCTCTTTGATGGATCATGTGGTGTCTCGCAACCTTTTTTTTTTTAAAAAAAAAAAAAAAAGGTGGTAGTGGGTGTAAATTATAATGGTTATTTGAAACAAACTGAAGTCGAAGATGATTTTTAAGTCAGGCCCATATGTTTTCAGGCTGATTAACCTTTTCAGCAGAGTTGAGTATATTTTGGTTTCTATAGTGACAGAAATAGCTTTTCTTTACTTATGCTTTTCTATTTACCCATTTCTATTTTTATACAAATCATTGTAAGTTTAAGACATGGGGATGGAACATGTTAGTGCAGCAACATCTATTGCTTTTTGTAGCTCTTGTTTTGTTTGCACTTGTCTTCAAATACCTTCTGAATGTAATAGCAAACATGAAATGAACAATGAAAGAAATGCAGATGTTTTTATACCCCTCAGGGTATATTTATCATGGAATTTTAAAGCTGCTGGTTGGGAATTAATTCAGTATAGCTGGTACAGTTAGTGAAAATCCTTTATAAATTAAGAGAATGAGGCACAAGGTTAGGTGGGTAAGCTATAAACTAGAGTACACTTATTTAGCACAACATTGTGTAATTTCCTTTTCTCTGCCCTGTCTCCTGTTCCATTTCCACGCTGTGCCCTGTGGAGGTCAGTAAGTGAAATGCCTGACTAGGCTCAAATCCAGTAACGATGTGGGATGGGGAGTCTGGGTTGCACGGATTTGCCTGTGACACCTCGGCTTTAGCAAGAGGGTGCAGGTGAAGCTGTAACACGAGTGGTCTTCAGATGAGTGCACCCTGACATGAAATCTGTCCTATGTATTCCTTCATGTGTTAGTCTGAAATAGTTTTCACATAAAATACAGAAGCTCTGGCCAGGATGGTCAAAATAGCTTCTGCTTTAAAGAATGCATTCAGCCCTAACTGCAGGTAGGAGAATTCAGAGGTTTGGAATCTAGTCTGCTAAATGGTCTGTTAATAGCAAATCAATTTTTTTTCCTATATTGTTAAAATAGATTGCCTTTCTTCTTCCCCCAAATGACTGCTACAAGGGTAAACAGCCAAAAACTAAAAATAAATGTAATTTAAGCTATTGATAAGTTTGTTTTGTCTCAGAGCCTGATGACTGAAGACATCTAGGTGATCTATTTGGGTTTTTTGGTGTTTTACATGGGATTGTTTCTAATCTTACACCTTTGTCAAAACCACTTTTTAAGCTGGTAGTATCTCGTTTAAGTGATGCTGTACCATAAGCACCCTTTAGAAATCTAAGAGCAGGAAAAGTCAAAACTATTAAATTTCAAATGTCAGAGTAATAAACAGCTTAATGCTTACAGCAGTTGGTGTCCAGCCTACTTTATGTTAATTGGCTCTTGGTTTATTTATGAAGACTTGAATCTTTTTTCATAACATCCAAATGAACAGTGGTCTAACATACCTGTTTAGAAAACCAAATAGAATTAAACCTCTAGCAGTAGTATGTTGTATTCTCCTAATGCATAATGTTAAATGCGAAAGGAGGTGAAGAGTTTAACCTCCTCATCAAATCCCTTTTCTCTTGAGGAGTTGGAGACTACCTTTGGAGATGCCTGAAGCTACCTCCCTGCTGAAGTAAAGAGAAGTGGAAAGTACTTTTACTCCTGGGGGCAGAGGTGAGAAAACTGATTAGAATTTCTTAGTTACAGAATATACGCTAAAAAGAGTGGTAGAAGCTCCTGAGTGTGGCTGGCCCCAGACAGGATCCCAGTTCTCCTGGAGGCACAGGCCTCCTGCTTTGCCTTCCTGCAAGCGTAGACAGCAGGAGAGCCGTCCCCTCTGATGCAGACTATGTGCTGTAGGCAGAGCTGGAGCATTTGCAGTTATCTCACCTTAATTTGAGGAAAATTCAGGGAGGGAATGTCCAGGCACTACTACTGAAAGAACTGCCCTCATAAGGCCTGTGAGGATAGGCTGGTTCTGAAATAATAAAGGTGATATTTTACGTTGGTCTAAAACAAGTAGCATGGCTGTGGAAGACAGAGCTAGTGGGATGGCTTGAATGGTCCGTCTTTGTATTTGGGATTTGAAACAAGAAACCAAACCAGGCTACAATCAATCTGGTGCTGTCCCAAACGAACAGCTACTCTTTCCAGATGAGTAGGAGAGCTGTGCACTACCTTGTTTGCTTCTGTAAACTTTGAGGGCAACTCTAAACTCAACCCTGATAGTTGTTTTGCAGATACAAGAAGGATGATCTCAGCAGTATCACAAAGAGGGCAAAATAAAGGGAGGAGGAGGTTACTAACGTACGGCCAGACGCAACAGGATAATGCGCTCTAACATTAGGTTCAGGATTTAATCTCACCTAGCGCTAAGGATTACAGCACTAACTGGGGAAGCGGGACGCTTCAGCTATTCCAGCAGGCCAGTGCTCGGTGCCATGAATGCAGCAGAAATGGGAAGCAGCAGAGGCAGTCTTGCAGGGAGAAGCCTTTCGCTCAGCATTCCCCTCAGCACCCTTACCATCCTCCACCTTCCCCTGTAACTGGGCACCTCTTTTCACCTCCAAGCAGTTATGAAAGAACTAGGCACCGCTGCCTCTGGCTGCTAAGGGAAAGCAGTTACAGGTTACTCGCTGCATTTCATCTGACTGTTTATCTGTTACTTCCTGGGCATTGCCACTGATGTCCACACATCTTCCCTCTTTGCTTTTCCTTACAGCAGAACCAATGCAAATTAATGTTTGCTTAACAGCAATTTCAAAGCAACTGTTTGGTTTAAGTTCCATTTCTAAACTACAAAAAGTAATTAAGCATTTGCAGTCCCATGAAAAATAGGGCTAGAACAGTGGCACAACAGCATGAGAGAGAGATCGGGTACATCCCCCTGTCTCCCATCAGTACTGCTGTCTGCATGATGTTTGTACAGCTGCTTACAGAAAAGCCTCCACCACATAGTGCAGGAAACTATTTTAGTCAATTGCTTTCTTGATATTTAAGCTGGCATGTGCTTCCAACAAACAGTTCTGTTATCTAGCTGGGTGGTAACTCCACCTGGCTCTGGGAGCTACAAGTGGAAAATTGTGCTTAAAGATTGATGCTAAATGTCAAGTTCAAGAAATTTCTAGGGATAAAGTTTAAAGCAAATGGGACCTCTGTGAAAGAAAAAGTAATACCTTGGTGTAACGTACTGGTCAGAATTTGGAGTACTGTAACTGCATTCAGGCATTAACAGTCACTCTATGCCTTCACCTTTGGCAAACGTATTCTCTCCCCTTCCCTGGCACCTCCACACTAATTCACCTCAGCAAACTGACCTCTGCGACTTCCCTCTCTCCTGAGATCTATGTGTTGAATAGATGCCCACAGTTCAGCTTGCATGATCCGAACCATGGGAGAGCTGTTCTCCGAGCAGCTCTCCACGCTGCTCTGCCCATGGCTGACCAAGGAGTGTGCCGTCACTCCCCTGGTTGCCCCTCTGCTGTGGAATACAGGCAATCAAACTACTAAATCCCAGGTCCCTTATTTTCCCACCACTGGGCTACAAGGTAGAACTACATTATTATCTTCTGCCTAGGGCTTGAGTATTTTAATAATGTTTCTAAAAGTTAATGCTAAATCCTTCAAGTAGTTCTTCTCTTCCTCAAATGATACTTGCTCTTCAGCTGCAACCACTGAGCCTAGCTCTCAGCACTACCCCCCACCTGACAAGAAAAAAAAATTGCCTTAGACAAAGTTTTTTCTGGGAGACAGGTTACACTACTAAATACTAGATTTACAAATCCTTTCCATTATAAACTGGGAAATTAAAAAAAAAAAAAAAAGGACACCTCTAGAAATCGGCAGCTTTTCCTCTGAGTCGGACACACTGTAACTCTCTCTCTGTTCACCACATCGCAGTGAGCTGTGACTCTTGTATAAACCCCTTAATGCTGTGCAGGGGCCTCTCCTGCTCTCGCCTTCAGGACTCCTACAGACAGCACTATTCCAGAAACGGTGACAGAAATTAAAAGGGAGTAGCAAAAAAAAAAACACCAAACCAAAAAACAAAAAGCCAAACTCCTCTCACTTGACACTCCATCTAAGATGGATGCTGGGAGTCTCCAGAAACATATTTGGTCACTGAATTACTGTGTTCTCACTGAGAGCAGCCCAGTCGATGGTCCCCACAGCAAAGGCTTTGAGTATTCTGTATTGGTATTTTCAGCACCAGGAAACCCAGTCTTGGTCTCCCATGTGTCTCTTACCGTGCTATAACCCTTCCAATAGCCAGAAAACTCAGTGCCAGCTGGCACGAGTCACTTGTTGCAGGACTGTCTTTCCTGATGTTCTACATTGGTGTTAGCACAAAATATTTCCATAGTAATAAAGGACGCGCTGCCCATGTGAACAGCATTACTGGAACACATGCTCCACCTCAAAAGGATCTCAGAGCTTGTATGTGAAGGCTTGCATGCCTGCTCAATTCTATATCCAACCATATTTGAAGATCATCTTTAAAGGATTTTTGTTACAGCACCACCATTTCTTCAGCCATTCCGTTACTTGAAGCTCCAAAGGATTCTGAAGTCCTTTGTAGTACAACCCCTAAGTGGCAATGGTCCAAGCTCTAAAATTGCGTAATTGATCCAATACACAAAACAACTGGAAAATATTTTAACTAAAGCCTTTTATTCTATACAACTGTGAAACATCATTTACCCTTCTGGCATTGCAGACTCTTCCGTCAATCTTTCCTGAAACTGTGTTTCGGGATGGTTAGAAAGAAAAAAAGAAGAAAAATTACAACCTTGTCTGATTTCAAACAAAATTACTGGGAGCAATTCCAATGTATACAACAGGACAGCAAGACAACCAGGAAAAAAACCCACCCAAACCCAAACAGTGCCTATGAACAAGCGTAGACCCTTGCTATTAATAAATACAAGTCAGGACAATTTATCAATAAAAGTTACAGTTCTGTTTAACCATTTAATTCACAAATATCACTAAAAATGTGTAGTTATAGCACAACTGTGTCGAACAGCATACACAGAAATGGGGATTAAAAACTGAAACTGACTCTCAAAAGACAGGGAAAAAGACATGCTAACTTAGTTCTGAACCATATTTTTTGTTTAAGCAATAAGTTTATCTAGGTTAAGAGTGCAGAAGGTATTGATTTGACTATTTTTTCAAATAAAATACAATGAAAAATATTTTACTTTTTGTTTGACCAACACAATCCCAGTAATATAATTTATTGGGACTTTCTTTAGGCCTCAACCTAAATCTTGATAGCAGATACAGGAAGGGCAAGAGCATAGGTCTCCTGAAGAAACTCGAGTAATATAACTGCCCTTTGAAGGCACTTGTGCTTCTGCTTCAGACAAGAGTCATTTTTACACAATTTCTTTATGAGGATTTGTAGTTTGTTCTGGGTACAAATGGCTTTCTGGGACAGCCTGACATTTTCTCACACAAAACTGAAATGCCTTTATCCCCCCACCCCCCCCAATAAGTTAAACTCTATAAAGACTACTATGAGTCTATGACAGTCACAGATTTTTAGAAATAACAGTGAAAATAAGATGAGCATACATCTATAACAAAAGAACAACTGCATATAAAATTTCGGAAAAGAATAAGTATTTTTGTATCATGAATATGAAATCTGCTGAGAAGTTTCTTAAGTTTAACATTAAACATACGAAGTTATTTTCAGAATGGTCTGAAGTTTTAACAAAATGTCACATCGTTTTGGAGCACAGTTACCAAAATTTAGACTAGTGTGTCTTTAGAACACCTAGGACACAGTGCAGGAAGTAGTTATATATATTTTAAAAAAAAAAAAATCTCAAAGTTGCTGCAAAGCATGTTCACTCTATTATGATGCACAGCATCATTGGACTGACCCTGCTACAATATATATCTAGTGTTCTTATTCTGCATGTCAACAACTCTCTAAAGCAACAACTGAGTTGCAGTATTAAAACAAGTCTAATGTTAACCCTTCATTTGCATTTAAATGGGCCGATTCTTTCACGTATGCAATACCTATTTTCAGTTGTTTTTCTTTTCCAATTTTCTTTAAGTGGTAAAAATGTTTGAGTAACCTGTGAGGAATCATTGTAGGAACTTTGTGAATGGAATGTACTAAAAATACCTTGTGTGCAGTTCTGAATTATATTGTGAACACAGCGACTAATATGGCCAAAATGGTTTCATATCAAGCATGAGCAGATGAGGATATTATGTTCTGGAAAAACAAAAGCAAAAAAGGAGGAAGCAAAAGTCTGCACTGTATTATCATCCATTCTCTGTACACCTCACACAACACAAACCACTCAGGGCCTTCTCATCTCATTGGTTGAGACTAGGACAGACTTTAGTTTAAGTCATATAGATTTTTTTCCTCTATATTACAGATCTATTAGTCACTTCAATTAAATGTATACTTTCCATCCATACTGAGTCATTAGAAGTCTCATCTACCTTAGGGGTTCAGTGGGCTTCTATAGTACTACTCGTGGAACCAGTACAGTATGGTCAAGTAAATAAGCCGACATTTGGGTCCACCACTCCCTTCACGTTGATTTCTGGCGATAATGAAGCGTCAGATCACCGCCACTCTTCCAGATGAAGTGCTTTACTGTTCGAAGGTCCATATTCGGATCCAAAACCTAAACAGTTAAAAGTTCATCTTTTATTCCACAAATCTGCTAGACTGTCAGAAATTCAATGATAAAACACTCTGGTTGGGCAAAACAATCCAATGGGTGAACTGGCATCAAAGATGAACCACTGCGAAGGCTCAGATTTTTCAACTAGCAAGTAAAGTGGATGCATTACTGAAAGAATTTAGTAATGTAACATATAGCTTCATATTACAATGACCTCCTCAATGTTTAATTTTCATGCACTTATTACACTTACTAGACAGTTAATTGGATGAATTTTAAACTCTGCTAGAAATGCAGAATTCAAAACATTCAAAAAATGCTAGAAATGGAACTCTATGGAATTATGTCCATTTGTTGAGTATGAGTAAGTAATCCTATAAAGGCTACTAGTCAGACCAAATTAAACAGGCGTACTATATATTCTTTGATGCAGATACCTGCAGCTGGAACTTGTGTCAGCAGTAAATTAACATGACATCAGAACATTTACTTGGTTTTAAAGGTAACAGATAATCTATAGCATATTTCAATCTCAGTATTCAGAAATTCACAACTGATTTATTGCTAGCCACTGATTTTGTTCACAGGCTAAAACACCCAAGGAACTTACCTGGTCCTGGCACAGCAGTTCAATCTTCTCCTCTGCTAGCACAGCAATGTCCTCCTCTTTTTCTTGTTCTCCTGCTTTTTCATTATTGGAAGAGCTAGTTGTCTGAGACTCATTATCCAAGTTTATGATTTTCTCATACACGTGTTCCATCACTTTTCTCACCTGAAGCATATCACTTGCTGACAGTCGGTCTCTAGATAAGGTAAGCAAAGTTTGGCAGGAAAAAAATTGAGAAACTGTATTTCTTATCTTCACAATAACTTAACCTTGAGCAAACTACGCAAGTACACAGATAAGCTCTTTACATTGTAAGTTTAATAGTAAATTATCAGGATCATCCAGAGTACCATGATCAAAACAGCTATTTATCCAAAGATTCACACAGCAAAAGGGACACAGAAAAGTGGCAAGATAATCAAAGGACTGAATTAAAATCAAACCTCAGATGAAGAGTATTGTACACAACCCTCATTCTTTCAATAGAAAAGGGGTTAGTAAGAGAAGGACAGAGGATACGGAATAATAAAAGAGGTAAGCCAGAATATGCTGTTCACCCTACTACAAATTGTCTCTCGTGAAGAATTCAGTAAGACCTACAGAGGAACTAAGTGTTTGTGGGAAATACTGAAAATTGTTGCATATAAATGGTAGGCATACTGTCTGGGACATTGACTTCGTATCTGAGGACCTGCATCGACTTCTAACCTCTACAGCTCCCAGTTACAGCTAATGTGATGGGCAAACTACCTTGCATTCCCAAATATGACAAAACATCAGGTTTTGCACCTTTTCCTTTTAAAAAGCTATCATTCATCACTGTTACTAACAGGAAACATAATAAAAAATTGTGGTTCTGAACAGTGTAACAGTCTCCAAGTTCCTCTGTTTTGTGATTAAATACCACAAGAAACAGTCTAATTTTAGTAGTTAGTTCCTGGACATTTCTTAGCATAAATGTAAGCAACGGCACACTGAACCCAAAAGAAACCTACAGTTCTTTCAAATATTCTGGTATAATTCAATGCTTCAGAGCAATGCTGCTTAAATTACTAGAAAAGTTCGACAAATTCATCAAGCACAATACAATTCTCTGGCAAACTGTTCCTTTGGGGTTTTTGGGTGTTTGGGTTTTTTTGTTTGGTTGGGGTTTTTTTTTGAGCTTGCAATTCTCTTTCTGCAGTTTTGAGAGTCAAATACGCATTACTTACTTTTTTAGAGTTTTTGCCCCTGATGATGAATGAGGTTGGAGGTAGAAGGGAATCTTATTGAATTTGGGCATATTTTTCTAGAAGAAAACAAATTTGAAAAGTATTAATTTAGGATGAACTGTTATCCAGCTGGTATGTGAAGTATATTCAGCTCCTAATTATCAAAAACCAGGAGAGATTCTTAATCAACATCACCACCACAGCCAACTTCCAAATTACTCACCCTCCTGAGATGCTTCATTTAGATGACGTACCTATCACCTAGCTTTTGAATATAAATCATCATTTATTTCAAAGGAAATTAGACAGTATCAAAAGACTGCTGCAATATGAAGAGTATTTTCTGTTCCTGAGCTCCACACTTGAAAAGGACACCAATTATGCACAGTGCTTTGAATTCTTTTTGTAAGACTTTGTGTCAAAAGTGAGCGAGCAAACATGCCTTAACTGGACACACCAAAAAATAATGAATCTCAAAGGGTCTTGAGACCGCTTATTTTAAATACAAAAAGGGCAAAAATTTGAAATGTCATTTCAGATCCTGTACAGTTAAAAAAAATTGTAGTACACCTTAAAAAACAAACAAACAAAAACAACAACGAAAAAGCAAAATCTATACATGTGATACTTACATCCACAGTAATGTCAATCACCCATTGTGGCACAGTTTCATTAAGAAGCATAGATTCAGTTTCACCACCTGAATCCCGACATAATAACCTAAGACATACAGAAATAACCTTTGTGAATGAAGACAATTATTGTAACATGCACTAAAAAGCTTGCAGGAGAGGATCTGCCCTTTTAACAGGCAGCGAGGTAGGTTAGCTGTCCCTTCACATCATCAAACTTATCGGGGAAGTGAGCATGTATTTTCTGTAAAGACCAGAAAAAGTAGCTGCAGGAAGAAGACAGAACCCTAGAGCAGAAACAGGGAGAAGTATCTCAGGAGACTATAGACTGTGGCCCAGAGAAATTTAAAAGCTACTTTGCTCGTGGATTGTGTATATTGTGTGTTGAAGTACGAAACTGTCAGGAGAAGGGGAAAGGCACTTGGTATAAAGCAATTCTTTTCTGCTTGGAAAAAATGAGCTTTGCATATAAAGCACCTGCTAAGCCCTCACCGAATGGGAAAAAGAAAACCAGTTTTAAGAAATTTGCACATACAATGGTGAGACAAAGCCATGTGTAATTTTATCAATTCCAGTATTTTATCAAAGATTCCTGCAAGCCAGCTTTCAGGTCCAGTAAGTATGGCTTGCTCCCTCAGTGGTGTCTTTTCAGTGTTGTCCTGAGAACAAGTTGCAGAAGGTGTACGGCCCACCAGTACAGAATGGATGCAAATATTAAGCCCTAGCTACAACGTAAATACATTGATACTGCAGGGAAGGAAAAAAACCAAAAACAACCAGTTTTCAAAGCTGAAAAAGGTTACCCTGTTTTACTGACCAACTCATGGACTGACAGGTACATAGTTTTTGAGCCTGTTCAGCCTGGGAAACAAAATCAAATAAAACATCCCCCACCCCTCAAATTTAAAATTCATTATGTCAGTAAATATTAAATTCTTCACGGTATTTGACAACTTGGCATTTGTTTTGCAGCACTGTTAAACTGTCTCTGATGTACCACATATCCCTGTTAGCCTTTCCAATGTAGAATGAAAAGAAATAGAAGGGTAATCAGCATAGAAACATGGCAATACAGAAGCTGTGCTCCGACCTGCCAGAGCTGAGGACTTTTTAATGGGTCATCAACTATAATTTTGGGAGCAGAAGCCAGCTCTCTAGAGAGCAGGAACCTCTCCATCCAAATCATTCATTAATGCTCAAAGACCAGTGCAACAGACCCACAAGAGAAGTCCTACAAGAATCTGAAGTAGCACAATTTCATTTTAAAACAAAGTTCAGATAAGCAGTTGGCAGGAAGAGGGAACCCAGAAAGGCCGTACAGCTATAATGACATACAACTAAGAACTACCATACAACTCTTAATGTTGTAAAATCCCACACCTTGTTGATGTTCAAACTCACATACTCAGTTGGACAATGCAAGATTATCATTAACAGCTGCTTATTTTGCCTGTCAAGGGTTTCTCTTGTATATACAGTACAGAACGGATGCAAGTATTACATTTTGATAATATATGTGCTTGCACAAAGGAAATGGTTG
The DNA here is from genome assembly GCF_000687285.1 of Phaethon lepturus. Classification (NCBI taxonomy): domain Eukaryota; kingdom Metazoa; phylum Chordata; class Aves; order Phaethontiformes; family Phaethontidae; genus Phaethon; species Phaethon lepturus. The sequence goes on from NW_010558531.1 coordinate 19,437, forward strand.
TTTACCCACCAAATTTACACTCTTGCATTTTTATACCTGAACAAAGTGCGTCCTCCAGCCTCACCAAAAATAACTGGTGTATGTGGTGGCACTTGAAAATATCCATTTCCTTTCTGGACTCTGTTCTCCTGCTCACCATTCACTATTGGAAAAAAATATACACAACAGTGAGACTGCAACAGGTCTTAAAATTGAGTATACATAGACCAAAAAAGCGTCTTTTCCACCTACAGCTAATGTATTTCATAAACTAACAAAATCATAAGCTTTACGAAAAACAAGAAAAACCCCATTTCCACCACATAGCAAGTATATCGAACGGAACACTAGAGAGTAATGAGATCAATACAGGTTTGTAGAAGGTCTATTTCAAAAGCCTTTAAGAGCTCATGAGCCAAAACCTGATTACTAGTTTTCTCCAGTTCCTTAACAGAATGCTGAGGATTTGTCAAACTGAAACATACCAATATTAGAAAACAACTACAGAGATTCCACGGAGACGAGACTATATTTTCCCACCTACACTGACAGTACAGAACTCTCAAGGATGTCAGCTTCTGCTCTTCTACCTGGATTTGCCAGATGTCAAAACAGTTTACTAGTAAAGCTTTGACTCACATTTCCTTGAAGTTACTGCATTCTAAATCCAATTAATTTTTAGCTAGTTATAGCAGTATGGTCTTCAAACACTGAAGAACCTGATTCCCCATCAGATGCTTAGGATACAATTAAAGAAAAATCAGTGCTATTTATGCACCTTTTTAAGAGTACAGCTTCTAGTCATTCACGTATCTTGAAACACTATATAGAAGTATTTAGATGCCTTCCTTTCACTTGAGAAAGATAATCTTGATTACATTGCAGCATCTAATTACTGTATTTGAACATCACATTGAATTCAAGCAACATAAGAAATTTAAATGGCATAGTCTCATGAGATGAATAAGTCCTTAGGTTTCTGACCAGCAACACACGTAGTGAAAGAAAGGTCAAAAATTATATCAAGCAAGAAACCAAAAAAGAAAATCTGTTCTCTATTAGAAAGGATGAATATGATACTGAAGTTAGAGCAAGTGAAAAATCCTACAGTTTGAAAGATTTCTTCGTAACAGTTCTGTTAACAATGGAGAGGAACAATGCTGCACATATACACACATATATATATGTACATTTAAGTTCTTGTCTCTTTACACAAATTTCAGTGTCCAACAGTTACACTTTATCTTCTTAAGTCATTGTTCAGTGTCAGTTTCTTAATTGCTACTTTTGAAAGGGAAAATGAAGACTGATTCTGTAGTGAATATTGTAAACATTCCACTAATCCACAACTATTCACAGAAAAAAGTAGCACAGCATCAGTGTTCCAACAATACAAAAGCCTGAGTTACACTTCCCATATATTGTCTGGCTCTCAAGCTGCAGACTGCCAATACACAAAAGAGTGAGAATCAGCAACTTTGTCCAGAAAAGCCTGCCAAGTGTTGTAATCCTCCATGGAGATAATTTTTGAAAGAAGAAAGTAGCTAACTCTTGGCACAATCTTTGGTAGAAAATGGCAAGATATTGCTGAACTTACAGTTTTCTTAACTGCATTATCTGTAGAGAGTAATTTCTTAATCACTAAAGACAAAGCTTTACAGTCAACTCTGATTTGGGTTGAATTAATTTCAAAATAATCCAGAAACTTTGAGTTATATAGTCTCTTATTCTGCCAAATTCAGCCACTATCTTACATTTTACATAGTTGTGCTTTCTTTCTCATGTCTGATTAGACTTAGCATTATTACCTTAAAATACCATTTTAAGATGGTTTTTATATAGACCTGTCCCATGTATTATTCTAATAGCCATTGAGTATTTTTTAATAAATCTTTCTTTTATTTTATATTGTTCATAATACCTAGAAACTAATTGGAATTATGTCAAGAGAATACTGGTTAATGTTGAATAACAGAACTATTGCTCTTCGCTGTCATTATCTAGGCTGTTTCTTTTCCAAGTCAAGCCTTAGTTTTGCCAGTAATTGTTTCTCATCAAGGCATCATGTTTCTGTAACTTCAGAATCATTTATTCACCTACTTTTTTATGGACTAAAGTTCTTAAAAATTTCGCTGACACCTTCAGAAGAAAAAAGCTACTCAGCAAATTCTGGTGTTAAGCAAATTTAAATAAAAACATTTAAGTCTATAAAGCACAGCGAGACAGTTATGAGACAGCAAATCAAGTTGTATCTGTTAAAGAAACGGAAACATAAACAAACAGAATATATGAACAAATCCTAAAAAAGGAAAATATTAAAATATTAACCATGATTTATTTCATTTTCTTCCTCATCCATTGGATTGATATGTGTTCTAGGCCAATACTCCAGAAGTGCTTGTAGCAGAAGCCCTCCAAGGTTTACTGTCAAGACATAGCAAGGCAGAACTTCAGTTACACAAAAACTGTTGACATCATAACATTCTACATTTGATCCACAGCTGAAAACTTTCCCCAAAATTTCAGTAGTTCTGTCTCCAAAACAAACTATTTGTCGGCACAGAAATCTGCTTCTGACAATCTCAGAGCTATACGTTACAGTCTTTCAGAAAAAGCTGTTTTTACAATCACGGCTGTTGGATCACTCACATGCTAAAACTTTCTCTGGATTAGGTAATAGTACCAAGTTTAGGAACATTATTTTTTCCCTTTTGCTTTTTGAAGGCTTAAAACCAAGTTAAACAGAAAACCTGAATATGACTGAAATGTTTCAGAAAAACCCCCAAACATTCTCATTGGAGAATTCTCTGCAGAATTTAGTCTCAAGAAAATAAGCCCTAAAATCCAGCTATTTTAGGATAGCTAAATCCTAAAATATTTAGGCGCTGGAATACTTTGAAACATAAGTACTGGAGTTCATTCTGTTTTTTTGTCTCAATAAAACACTCATTATTAGTTAAAACTTACGTTTTGGATCAGAACCATCTGGACTGCTAAATCCAGCATCCTTTGCTGAAACCCAGGCTGCAAAGCAGTCACTTTCATCCAAAGTAATTGTCAACATCTGTTGGAAAAACACCACCAGGAACAAGAATGCAATAGTTGCTTTGTATTAAAGTCTATAAATTTATTTTGTTCATACTTATCTGGGAATACAAAACAAAGAATTTCTAAATGCACGATAGCACACTATGTTTACCAAACTGTATTAATTCATAATTTGTATTGGTGGATTTAAACTAACCATACCATGAGAAAAAAAAAATTAAAAACAATCTTGTTATTCAGATTACTAAGAACTGAGGTAAAATTTGCTGGTTTGCTTCAAAATAAATCTAACCCACCAGATAAATGAAGATCATTCTTCAAAACTGAGAACACACTAAAACCTTTGTGAACAAACAGTATATGAAGATATATGAAAAACGACATTAGAACACCAGATTTAGGAGTTGTATCTCACCCCAGTTTTCAAGTCTACTGAGAACCAGTTTGGCACATACACCATTTTAAATCTCTTCTTAATTTCTTCTTCAAAATCTACTTTCCCAAGGTCTTCAACCTTACATGCCTGTACACCAAAAGAAAGACAGAAGTTTTAAAATTCTGAGTATTGAGTCATACCAACACCTCAAATCTTTTACTTGACTTTCATATACTGTTGGAATGATTATGACTTACGATTTCTCCATGAGTACTGTAGTCCAGAAACAAAAAGAGTTAAAGGTTCAAACTCTTCTCAAAAATTTGAACACTAGTCTATGTGGTAAGCAAGCTTTAGTTCAAACTTTTCTCAAAAAATTGAACACTAGTCTATGTGGTAAGCAAGCTTTATTTTTTTACTTATTATTTATTTCTGAGGTAGTGGCATCAAGCCAGTGGAGAGGTATGGAAGTATTACTTCACTTTAATAAAACAATTTTTCCTCTCACTGAGCAGATAGCTGTCTTCTAGCATCCTGTGCCATTCTCCTCCCCATCAGTATCAGCATTTCAGTACAACTCTCCATCAAACACCAATATTTCTTGCAAATCTAGTAACAAATTCAGCTCCACTCTGCAGTGGGAACAGCAGTGAGTGAATTTGTGTGCATATTCCTTTTTCCTATTTTAGTTTAAAAATAAAAGCATAAAATAAAACAAATAGTGAAAGTTCCTCAAGTAAGTCTGTTAACATCCAAATTCTTGTAATCCACTTACACAGTCATCCTGAAACCTGAAACACATGCTTTAGGCAAACTCTAAGGATTGTAACCTTGCAAGACTTATTTCCTCAAAAACCAGGAACTGTTACAGGAAGCAAAGACCGAACACTGTAGTTACAGGTAAGAAAACCTCCCTCTTTTCTTCCAGTATTCTCAATAAAGAGTCTCAGCTTTAGAGTGCAGTGATCCTACACATAAGATGACACTTTGACCTGGTGAGTAACCACATCTCTAAAGTGAATATGTATTTAAACATATCTAAGAGATACTTCTGAAACCCTTACTAACAAAAGAGAAAAAGAATTGAATGAAGGTACAAATTAACATTAGCATTGGACTTTGGTCCCAATACCTAACACTGTACTTAAATATATACCAACTGTAAACTGAAAGAAAAGCTATTTAATTTTCCACAAAAAAGTAATCTAGACAAGTTGGAGAATGTAGATTTGTACTAAAAGTTAATTCCCTTCTTTCTCACTTCAGTCAGGAACTCAGCAAGTTAGCTGAGCGTGCTTTTCTTCATTACTGAATCTTGGCTGGAGCACTGCATAGTTCAAGATGAAAAAAGATTTAGAATTTCAAATAGGATTTTGCAAGAGAAGAAACTGCTCACTATCTCACTGATCTGGGATTCTGGTCCTTTCTTTCTGCACTCTTTTCCCTCTCCTCTGACCAATCATTGGGTAAAGCAAGATAAAGAAACGCCATGCCACGTTCCTCCCTCCTCACAGGAGCAAGTAACGCTAGGCAGGAGCCATGCTTCCTTCTGCTAACTTTCCTTCCAGTCCCACCTTCTTCCTGCCTGCCGTCTTGCCAACTAACACGGGACATGGTAAATTCATGTTCCCAGAATAATCCACAGATAGTCAGCACACTCGCTTGGGATCTGTAGGTTTATAGCAAGACCTGAAGCACAGGTTTCCCTTTTACGGGCTAAGCTCTTTTATGCTATTCCATATTGCGTTGGGCAGACATGCCCATGGGCCTCTACGAGCCCTCTGAAACAAAACCTAATCAAGACAAAACATTTTTCAGGAGAGAATTCAAGTGTCTGAATTTCAGGTAAATGAAGATGTCAATACTTCATTGAATACAGGTGAATGAAGATGTCAGCCTCACATCAGGCAAAGATGCAGAAAAGCTCAGAAATGCTCCCTCCCCTTTCAAAAAGCAATCTTTGTGTTATGTCTTGGGACAGAAAAATGACTTACTTTCTACCATAGGAATCTCATGCACTAAAAAAAAAAACCCAAAAAAAAACCCATAAAAAAAGGTACGAAATAATTAATCATGCAACAGTAGATGCTTAATCCAAAATTATATACTTACCTTCAAGACATCCCAGTATGCCACATTATTATTTGTGTCTTTGGTTAATATGTGTCTCTTGTCGTTAAGAATGTGGCACTGAATAATACTAGCACCCCCTAGCAAACAAACAAGAATTAAGGTCACTACAGGGATTTTTTTTTTTTCCCTAATATTGCATTAAATTAAACTGTGTAACACGACAAGTGTAATTGTTCTTTGGTTTCACTACTTTATGTAAGACTTGGATATCACCAAAGTTTAAACACTATTTTAACTGTAACTAACACTAGATAGATGATAACCACATTGCCTTTGTTTCAGTTGAAATCATCAGTATCAAGTACCTAAAAACTTGAGCCAGTCTTAAAGATCTAACTAACGATAACAGCTTTTATAAGGTACTCTGGAAAATAACTGTTTACCTTTTATAACTTGGTCAGGCTGTGTACACAGGGGTGGTATAGGATTGGTACAATCATTATCATAATCTCCAGATGCTCTAAAATTATGAATTCCCTTCAAAGTCTAAAGCAAGAAACAAAATAATGACAGATTCATAATAAACTTTGCTTTTACCTGTGAGTAACAACTGCCAGTTTATGTTGCTATTAAGATGTTAACACTCCAATTCTAAGAAAGATAACTTATTTCTAAAAGCAGCATAAATAGATAGCAAAAGAAGTAACAGCTTAATGACTTTTGATCAATTTCAATATTAGCATTTTATGATTTTTTTTTTGTTGAAGAAGGCTTACATATCATAGCAAGTCATAGTTAAATTTCAAGCAACAGTCCCCAAACCAAGACTGCAAATCCCACAACTACTTAACTGAATTCAGAGTGTAAAATATATCACTTACCCATTTATTCACAGAGGATTTAGTTGTTGCAACCCAAAGTGCTGGAGGAGGATCAGCTGATCTATCAAGTTCCATCTAAATAATTAAACCACAGATACTTTCAGGCATGCCTAACTCAATTTTCCTTTGTTCAATTAATATTTGCTCTGTATAGACCTGCTCCCATACTTGGATGTATCTCAGAAACAGCACTACTTTCAGTTTACTAAAGAAATACAAAGTTTAAATGAAAAATAACTAAGCTGCAATTTTGGAAACTCCAGAGAAATTGTTTCAAATATTCAACAAATAAATCTGGACACGGACAATAGTACATGCAATGTCTAAATGCCCAGCATTTAAAGTTGCTTCTAGCTTGATACAACCTTATTTAATGGACAGTTAGATAAGTACGATATTTTCTGAATTACTCTGCATTCAGATACTTCACATGGTTAAAAAGAGAACATAAGAAGTTCTGTACCAATTAAAAAGCAGAACTTTATACATTTGGCTCTGTTGTTATATTCCTTGACAATAATGAATCACTGTAGCCAAGACATTAGAGATCTCTTCTGATCTTTTTACAGCTGACCATAGCTTTCATTTTCCATTTTGAACTGAAGCTTCTCAGCTTCTGACTTTTTCAAAACTACATTAATATATCCAGGATTTTATCTGAACATACGAAGCCAGAGTTCACTCACAAGGAAAGCCAGATTGCTTATATACTGGTATCTGTTTCGATCACACATTCCTTATACAGCTACACGTTCTGAGGTCATGTCATCTAGAGTTACAGACAGCAAAAAAAAAATCCAAAGCAGTCTCAGTTTTCTTCAGTTAAGAAAACATGTTTAAGGTGTTCAAAAAACCCACAATAAATTTTACTCCTGGTTCCCATGACTATGCAACATAGTCTAACACAGTCCTGTGCATATATTTTGCTGCTAAGAAACATCCATTTTTGTCTAAAGCCTTGGCAACGCTGGCTTAGTTTCTTAAAACTGTACTAGAGTCTGGTAAAAACAACTTTTCATGTCTGAAGAATATTCAATTTCAGTAATATTTTAATTTGCATATTTTAAGTAACTGCCAGGCATTTATCTTCTTCAGACAATTAGTTTTCAGATGTAATTTAGGAGACAAAGCCAATATACTGAAGATGTGGTATAGTAAACACTTGTTACCCAGTATGGACTCTTTTATCAACTTATACCTCAAGCCACTGTTTCATTAGACAACATGCAATACAATTAGACTTCTATACTGTGAGGGTGACTGAGTGCTGGAACAGGGTGCCCAGAGAGGCTGTGAAGTTTCCATCCTTGGAGATACTCAAAAGCCATCTGGACACAGTCCTGGGCAATCGGCTCTAGATGACCCTGCTTGAGCAAGGCGGGATGGACCAGATGACCTCCAGAGGTCGCTTCCAACATCAACCATTCTGTGATTCCCTTAATTAAACTCAATTACCTTAAGAACTGGTGCCTTTTCTTCACAGATAAGTACACGGATATCAGGATTTCGTAAATCTGTACAATAAATCTTCCTGTCTCTTCCTCCTGAATAAACATGAGTGAAGGCTTCATTCACCTGCAGAGCCCAAACACCTTCATCATGGACTCGATATGTGGCTATACATCTCTGCTGCCCAAGGGACCACAGGCGGATAGTTCCATCAGAGCTGCCTGAAAGACACTGAGCAACAACCATCATACTTAAATCAAGCAGGTATTTACGATTTTTAAAATATTTTTTTTCCACAAAAAGCTTTCATAATTCTTATGGCTCTATTTTCCCATTAAGACAGTGCTAAACAAAGACTGGAAGTTAAAAACTCTGGTCACAATTTCCAGACACTTTATGTGCACCACTCCTTCCATACCTAGATGGACCCGTAACAAGACAGGGCTTTCACCCACTAGCCTCCCTCCTCCCTTAATCACTAAATATCTGTAAAATACTTGTTAAGCTACCTTCTGTAATCTATGACAAAATAATTCTATTTGAAAGACTAATGGCTTTTCCGCATTCTGTAAAATGCCTTTGTCTCAAGTTAAAGCACATACCTGGGTGCCATCTCTGTTCAACAACAAAGCTTTTACGTTGTCCGTGTGCCCTTTGAGTTTCATTAGTTTTGCACAAGTTCTTGGATCCCACACCCTTAGAACCTACGTAAACAGACATTGGATAACTGGCATTAACATCATTCTTCCCACCAATGCATGTTCTTTACAGAAGATTAAGCCTTTCCAAATAAACCGACCCTTATTCCAAACATACAGACATCCACCACCAAAAACATGCTTTAAGAATGGAAGTGACTGGAAACAGGAAGTGTGATGTGGGTAAAAAAAAAAAAAAATATTCTGAGAATCCTCTCCGGTGCTTTGCTGGTGTATCATATTTTCATTTTTATATTGACTTGGAAATAAAATTTCCTCAACGTTAGATTAGGTTGGGAAAAAAAAAAAGTCAACTCGCAGGGGACTTCAGGGTGTTTCATCTTCCTTTACAACAAAGAGCATGGGCTATCCCTTGGGAACACTTGAACTTCATTAGCCCACTTCATTTCCCACCACCTGGGATTGCCGGCACCACTTCTTTCTTACCTGTGGCAACTGCTTTAGTTTTTATAATCATCTGAGTAATGTGCCCCCAAAATCAGAGCTCTTGTGATGAAATGTAATGATCTCTGATAGTGGGTTACACAAGATGATCTGATTGTCTCTTCTGTGTATTAAAGCTATGTGGATACATACACATCTTCAGACTGAGGTAGGTATTTGTATCCTACACTTACACTCCTACTTAAAAAAAGTGTCTACCCTGACTATTAAAACCACAAAAGCTACTACAGACATGACATTGGAAATGAATAAAATTGTCTCTTTATACTAAACTTTGAACTGAAGTGGAATGAGCCTTACCAGATTTTTGCTTACCTTTTCAGTGGACCCTGATACAATAACTGTTCCCATTTGATTCATTGCAAGGCTGTAGATAGAGTCTTTGTTCCCACTCAGGGAAGACGCTATTTCAAAATAAAATTTACATTTTCAATTTTAATGCAGTCATTTAAAAAACATACTTATTCACTCAAAAATGGTATTTTAGGGTATTTTAATACCCTTTGATTCATGAAAATGTTACCACTCTACCCCATATAAAGAATTGCTTTAAAAACAGAAAAACTATAGACAGCATACTGCTAGGAAAACCCCATCTGAATTCTTAATCTGCTGCTGCATAAAAACAAAGTAACCCCTCGGACTTACAGTCATTACAATACTGGTGCCCTTTGGCACCACAATTCAGTGCCAGGACCATCAAGATACTCTTGCTCAACTACTTTATTAGAGAACAATATTTCTGCGTGATCTTATAATACATAGTATTTGGATTTAAATGCAGAGATTTTTTTCCAAGCCAAGTAGCAGTGAAATTCCACATTATCTATTAAAGGCTCTTCTCTTAGTTCAGCAGAGAGACATTACTGAAGTTACACTGCAGTGTTGAAATGTGAGAGCAAGGATGCTGCCTCTGTGTTTGTGAAAACCGTATGGGAACTCCTTAGCATCACAACTACCATCAGAGCTGAGGAATTCTGTACCATCTAGCCTAATCTAATTTTGGACAGATTAAAGTACCAATCCCTCAACCAGGAAAAGCACAGACACAGCAAATGGAAATCATCTATTCAGAGCGCACCATTAGGCATTTCATCAAGCCTCAAAACCATACGATCAGTATGCCAAAAAGGTTAGAAAGAGCAACAAGCTGTATTGCCAGTAAAAATGTGAAACTTTATATAATGATTTAGAAACTTATTTCCATAATATACATAACACAGTATTTGTGACCCAATACCATAAACATTTTGTCACAGTGTAAGAATTTTGCGGCTTTACTTCAGGGTCCTCTTAACCACTAGCTATGGCTATCCAAATGTAAACTTGCAAATGAAATCTACTATTTGTAGCCAAAATAAAGTGATAGTCTTCCACGGTCCCCAGAGAATAGTTGAAGGCAAAAAGGAGAACCAAGAAATCTCTTGAAGGTTAGGACATTGTTCAACAACCATAATAATTTATGAAAGGATGTTCTACAGTGTTATCACAAGCTGGACATCAGGAATGGAAGAGAGAATCTTAAGTATACAGAAGCAAAATTCATGCCACAACAAAAGCAAAGCTCTACTCCATCTTCCGGAAGGGACTACCTCTCAAAAGCAGAATCTCTCCACTTAATTTAAATTATGGCTATGCTGACTGAGAGACTCTTTAAAAATAGGCTTCCTTTTAATGCTGGCTTGTGTACATTCCTTCCCTGTAATCACATAGAAAATTAATGCACCAGAACAATATTCATTTGCACTCTGAAAAAAAAAAAAAAAATCAATATTGTTTGAAAGGACTGAGGAAAATCACCTTCTTTAAGGACATATATCATGTTCTTTGCAACAGAAACACTGTTAGCTAGGAGCACTAGAAAGATAGAAAAATAACTCCCCCGCTTCCCCTTCCTCCCCCTCACAAAACACTAATGGTCTAACTCTAGAAATGCAAATTTATTTCCGTCATCTTAGAGGTAATGTCTCCACTTCCATTTGATCTTGGGCTCAAAACAAGCATCAGCTCCTCAGTACTCCCCATGTCCCATTTATGATTCACTTTAGGCTCTGTTGCCGTGCTCAAGAAACCAGGCTTTTGTTCTCCCCCAACTGAGTTTTCCTGTGAGTCAGCAAATTCTTCCTTCAAAAAGTCCCTCTTCAACCAGAAGATATCATAACTTACAGTTATCAGCAACGTTTTGTGATAAATAATTCTAGTTTCAGTGAAAGAAAACTTCCGGAAAATATAAGATAAATCTATTTAGTTATGTGCAGTCATGTGCCATCCCAATACTGTTCTGCAGTGCAACACAGCTCACGAGAAGCCACCTCTCTTCCAAAGGCTACACAGACATGCCAGCATAAGGCTGTACTGGAATTAAAAAGTCCTGTAGACAGAACAAATGCAAAACTGACAGCTCTGCCCACCAAATGTACCTTTGGTTTTAGGAGTTACCAAATCCATAAAATTAACACACCTTCAAGAATCAGCTAAAACAGTAATATAAAAAAACCCACCAAAACAACTATAAGCCTGCCTCTTATTTACAGAATCACATACCCTGGAAATTTCTTAAGAAGTATGTTGTGCCAATTTCAAATTTTAATTTTGGAGATTTTTCTTGAGTCATTCCTAACCTATGAATGAGGAAGCAAGTAGTCTTATCTAGAAAGTTCAAGTGTGGCAGTGTAGCAAGAGGATATGTTCTCTCCCAATGTATACATCTGAGACTCTGCTACTGTTTAAATATGCATCAGACACTAAGTATAAAGTGAAAGAGACCAATCACTTTGAATACTATTTTTCCAATCTACCTATAAGCAGCAAAACACACTGTGGTCAAACTAGATCTCTCTCTGAAAAAAATGTATTGTAAAACAGCCAACACAAACCAGGATGCTGATGACCCAGATTTACATTATTCACTCGAGCAATCAAATCTAACGGAACTTGCCCAGAAGAGAAACTTATCCAGCTGCATTCTGACTGTTCTAAGAAAGTGGCGTTGGAATTGCTCTACAGGGAAAGATCTCGTAACTTACATTACTTATAATGCCTTGATTGGGACAGATCAATTCCTAAAAGATGATGATGACATTAAGGATTAACCTTGATAAGCAGAATCTATGGACAGTTTCCCCTTGCCTTCTAATATCTAGTGAGTTAGATCTCACTAGTATGCTATCCTTACATAATTAGTGCTTACTGTTACTTTGCATGAGTTTTAATCTAATTTATCTAGTAACTTTATTCTTCTGACAGATTTTACAAATATATCAAGTCCTGCTTTAGGAGTCGTACTGCAGTTTTTGGCAGCATCTATATAAACAAAAAAACACAAACACAAATTATAATACATAGAAAATGCACTGACAAATAACCTAAAGGAAAATTTCTGTAATGGGTTAGGTGAGGAGCAAACAGCTTCTCAAGCTGAAGCTCTGTCAAGTTTCAGAGAATACCATTATTACAGGTATTATTACATTATTACAGGTTACATTTCAGGAGAAGATGTTTGAAGAGACCTGTCCTCTATCCTAAATTCCATGACTGTTGGCTGCTCTAGATTTTCAGCTATCATATAACGCAGCAAATGGACAGATTACATACTAAAACCACCTTAACATTTCTTGCACATTTTTTACGTACACACAGAAACAGGTATCTATCACTTTAAACTGATCTCGCATATTACGCTACTCCGCAAAATGCATCGCATTTGCCTCCCCTCCCTAGGTACCTACTTGTTACGGTGTTATTTGAGGCAGTCAGTGCTGTTAGAGTATTTACATCCCAGAGGAATATCTGTCTGTCCAGCCCAGCAGATGCTACCAGTTCTTTATCTTTTGCATATGCTAAGGCTTTCACATAATCCTACAATAAAGTAAATATAACAACATGAATCAACAACATTATCCATTTGAAGTCTACATCTTCGTATTTAAAAGATTGTCAGGGATAACATGCAGTATTTACAGATAATGTTTTTCACCTTATGCGTCCTTAGTGTTGACATGCAAAATCCCTTATGTGCATTCCACACTTTAACAGTAGTATCTGAAGAAGCAGATATCACTAAATTGGAAAGAATAAAGAGTAAACTTTAATGGCTTATATATTACTTTAGAGCATATTTGTACTACTCTAATTTGCTTTACAAAAAGATTAAAAGAATCATTTATATATACATTTACATTTTCATTAAAACATTTGCTTACACTACTTATCAAATTTACAATACACATCACAAATTTATTTTACATGCTAAGAAAGCATGGCAAATAATTAAAGCAGCAGATAACATAGTTTTATACACAATTTCTGCATACTGTAGTTTTCAAATATTTAAGTACTTACATGTTTTACCATTGCAGCAGAGCACAATATCATTTACCCAATCTGTGTGATGTTCCATAGATGCTATATAAGGGTCTTGCTGCAAATTAAGAAAAAAAAGTTTGTAAGATCTCACAAATGATAGCACAAATGTAAAAGATTGTGACTATCATATCCTGTTGTGGTATTTTCTTCAACCTTCAGATGGACCAAAAGTTGCCTAATGCAGAGCTGCTTGCAGTCACTACTCCAGAATCTTTCTGTGAAAGAACTATACAGCTATGTAAGAAATCACAGTATGAGCAATATCAAAATTATTTTCCTATCATAATAATTGTCAGCTGTTAAAAAACAGTATCAGATGTACACCTGTAGGCAGCTTACTAGCATAATAACTTGGAAAAAAGTAGGTTTAGACATAGGAATACTCTCAAGATTTACCTTGTGCTGATTGACACTCCATATCCTTATAATAGAGTCTCGCCCTGCTGTGAAGAGTCTATTTAATGCTGGATCCAGCTGAAGTGCATTTACCCCGTTTCGGTTATACTTCTCCACTTCATCTCTAATCACATAGGAGACCTAAAATACATTTACACAGATCCAATTTCGGTATTAAGATTTTGACTTGGCCATCATATCCTAACATCTAATTTCATCTTTGTGAGGTTCTCAGGTAGAAAATATTAGGAGCTGTGCAAGTATTAAATAAGTCTGTCAGTTTGAGAGTTAACAACACCACCTCAGCCATTTCCTCCCTCAGAATATGGGGAAGGATCATAGAGGAGATATCAGCAGTGCTAGAATTGGAACACAAAGGATTACTTAATCATTACAATTCAAGCTTAGACCCAGAAAACCTTAGTTCAATTCCCCGCTCTGTGCAGATATTCTGGGTGATCTTAGACAAAACACCCAAGTTTGTGTCTCGCTTCCTAAGTACATTTCATAGTTTCTATAGCTGGGATGACAGTATTTCCCAGACTCACAGAGGAGAGGATATGGTCACTAAGGATTACAAAGCATTGAAAGACTGCAGACACAATCTATTTCAGGTGTTGCTATTATTTTGAAACCAATTTTTTTAAAAAACTACTACTTTCTAATATAATAAGAAGCACAAACATTTACTGCTCTTTCAGATAAATAATTTTCTCCGTATCTTTCCTTCTGTATTTGACATCACTGTGTGTATAGGCTATTTTATTGTTTTGTTCAGAAACACTAAAAGGACATTTAAGGGGACATACCGCAAAGCTACAGCACTCTCCATTATTAGTGTTCAGTAAACACAATTATAAGGCACAGCAGTTTCTTCAGAGCTACCCCATTCAGACTGTGCTGAACCTCTCCTGATCACAGGAGAGGGTTTCTGCTTTACCGTGAGGAAAGCCCTCACACTTAGAGAAAAGGAGGGGAAGCTGCCAGCTATGCCTCTTCCCAGATTCTGTAAAATATAATCAGAACAACAAGGTAAAATTTTAGGCTTGGTATAATCCGATCTGCCCACAACAGGAATCACTTGGATACACAAGTACCAGTGTTTTGAAAATGCTTTCAAGAAGTAGCCTTGGGCTAGAGATCTGAAAGTAATTTTTCACTCCAGTAACTGCATTATAGAAGTGTAAAGAAAATGTTTTACAGATCAGATCTCAGTTACACAAAATAAAACCAACAAATTAAACAAAATGTTCAGTGGTCCTTATCATTGAAGAAATATTTTACAGCATCTCAGATTCTATACCACAAGAACTGACAGGTCCATTTGGTGACTGTGGGAAAAACCTCAACTGAATTACCCCATCCCAGCACAGAACAGTTAAGAGAACCGATGCTTCTAGAAAGCAAATGCCCAGTCCTATTCTCTGTTTTAGAAACAGCTGCAACAGCTCTATAGACCAACACTGGAGCATCAAAATTGAAAGCCTCCTGAATCCTTCTGCCTTAATACTCTCCATTACCATTCCACAAGTCCTTTACTACATTTATTATGTTATGTCCTAATGCTCTTAAAGCACTTCTTGCTCACAGTCTTTGTTAGCCACTCACAGTCCTTGTAGAGTCACAGCCCTCTCCCAGTTTCAGATTGTGTCCTTATTTCCAACACACTCTGCTTCTCTCACCCATTCCAGACTCATCCATAATATTCGTGCTATCCGTTCTCAAGCCTCCACCTACACACAGCTTCAGAGACATTACCGAGAAAAGACACCATCAACCTCGCATAACAGTGTTATGTTAATACACTTCAAATACTTTAAGGTTGTTTTCCTTTGTGATGCAGAGAGCAAGACATGTGTGCAACTCCTCCCTTGGGCTTGATCATATCATGTCTACATTGCTAGAAAACCCAGACAGACTACTTGAGTAAAAGAACGTTACAAACAAAGTCAAGGTTTAACATGATACAAAACACAAGGCAAAGGGATGGCCATCAAATTCGCAGTGCTTTCAAACTCTTTGAATAAAGACAACGAAAATATTCAGTTAAAAATACTAAGTGTGAGCAGATAAGACACAAATTAAAGGAATACAAAACTTAAAGGTCAGTAGATCAAATTTGATGTTAGTTACTAGGGAGAACAATCTCTTCCTGAAATACAGTGTCAGACTCAAGATCAGTAGGGGCCCTTCAGCTCTTGCTTTTCCAAACTGCTAGCAGAGTATTTTTTGACAAAGCCTCAATTTTTGGATTTGTTTCTCTTCTGTCAGTCACCTCCCATGTTTGTTATATTTTCAGGTATAATATAAAGGTCTTTATTCCACTCACAAATAAGACCGTCCAACTATGCTAGTCACCAAAACATTCTAAGGAGCTTTTTGCTCGTGTTACTTTTTTAATTTACGGGAGTCCAAGTAAAGAACAGCCAAAAGAACTATTTTAAAAAAGATAAAAAAGAAATGGTGGCTTATTCTAGTAAATAAGGTACTTCTCATACGTGACTGATACTTTCACGGGACTGTGGAAATTGAGAGTTATATTTCTACATTAATCTTGACAGAATTAAAGTTGTTTCATAATTTCTTAAAATGCAATGGATAAAGTATTTTCTTGCTAAAATAAAGAACTAAATATTGTTCTTAACACAGAAACTAGCAGTGAAAAAAGCTTACGGAGATAACATATAGTAAAAAAAATTTCACTTCTTTCTATAATGGAATTTGCATAACTACTAAATTTCCATCTAGAAGACCTTGAAACTGTGGCAGTCGACGCTGTTTTTCCATTGTCCAAAGATGACTGGGGAAGACTGATAACTATTTCCCACTACCACCAGTACTGAAATATTAAAATTAAGGTCAAATTTAATTTGCCTTTTATTCCTTTTAGTAACTTCCACGCATGAATTTAGCACACATCTCTTGGTGAGTATTGTCTCCATTCTCTTAAAATATAAACAAAGAGAGGAATTTGAGCATCTCCCACAGCATTCTCCTAGAGAAACTGGCGGTTCGTGGCTTAGACAGGTTTACTGTTTGCTGGGTAAAGAACTGTCTTGGACAGTTGAGTTCAGAGAGTCGTGGTGAACGGCGTTAAATCC
>NW_010558532.1:0-19003 GCF_000687285.1 Phaethon lepturus
AGGGGGACGCGAAGGAGGATTTAAAAGTGAATGAGCCGAATAACGAGGGCGAGGGCAGGAAAAAGGGGAAGAAACAACAAGAGGGGCAGCCGAGTCTGACCGCCGGCCGCGCGGAGCCGTCGGGCAGCCCCCCAGGGCTCCGCTTGCTTTGTCAGCGGCGAGCGGGAGAGGCTGGCGGGGGAAAAAAAACGTGCCGAAACAAAGCCACGGCCACGGCCCTGCTTTGCAGAGCCTCTTTGCTGTGTATGGGGGGTGCCACGGGTGAGGGAAGGCCCACAAATCCGCGTGGTCTGGTGGCATTTGCCTTCTTCCAGCAAAGGGGGACAAGGGGCTCCCTGGCCAGCATAAAAAGGGGCTGTGAAAAATTTTAAATTTCCACCGAGAAAGTCACCTAACGCTGCAGCCGCCTGACAGAAGGGATAATGGGCACCCTCTGAAGCCAGTCTGGATGCTGCCGTTGCAGAAGACTGCAGTCGGTGCCTTCCTGCAGCTCCGGGCTCACGGCCGTCCGCGTGGGCCGCCTGCCCGGCCCCCAGCCTCAGCCTCCCTGAATGGCGCTGCGGGGATCGATGGCATTTCTTCTGCATCCTCAGCCTCCTCTGCAGCGTGCTTTGGACAGCCCAGCCTCGTAGAGGACCTTGCACTGCCCAAACAAGGAGGAAAGGGCCTCTGGTGACTTCTTATGGAAAGCCTTTCTCTTTGGAGGAAAGCTGGCGGGAAGGCCTTCTTCTCCAAGTCCAGAAAGGGGAAGGTCCAAACCCAAAGACGAAGAACTGCTCTGCATAGTGCTCCTGAAATGCTTTTGTGTAAAGGCTGTACCCAGAGGGACAGCTGCCTCTTGCCTGCCTGGGAATATACTGGGGAGGTACCTGTAAAAAGCGGTGAACACAGCATGCTGGGCATGGATGAGGGAAAGCTGCTCAGCACGGTGCATTTATGTAAGAAGGGACCAAAAGAGAGGTGACGCTTCTCCGCGACCAAGAAGTTACAGAGGTGAAGAAGAATGCACCAGATGGACTGAGTGAGTTTGAAACAGCCAGCAGCATATTGCATCCTAAAACATTTTCATTAATCATTACAAAGCAAAAGCTCTCGGAAAACAATCAGTGCCAAACAAAAGCTGGTTTTCAGTCATACTCTTCTTTCCCTGCAAACACACAGTGACATCTCCTCTCTTTCTAAAGAGGTTATGGCGTGAAGTGTAGGAGTGCTGTAATGATGAAATAGTCCTTTCTATGCAGCTAATGCACCCCGGTTCAGACAATTCAGCCCCGAAGCAGCACAGATGCTAGAGGTCAGAGTTACGGTTAGACACAAAAAGCTTGCAGCGACTCGCTGCCAGAGAGACATACTGTTCCATCTCAGCACCAAAATGAGCAGCCGGAGGGATGAAAAGGGAGTGGGAAAGTGAGGAGACACAGCTCAGGTTTGGGAAGTCCTAAAATAACAGTGGAGAAAAGTCTTGAATGTCTCCCTCCTAGGTTGTGAGCTGTGTTTTGACTTCTGTCCTCTGGCAGTTACCAGCCTTTTTTTCCTCACATCTGTTGAGAAAAGGTGATGAGTGAAAGGAAGAGAAATGAGAAGAGAGCCACCATCATTAGGAGCTTTTTGTCTTCAAAGCAAGTCCTTTTCATCGTAAGGATCAATGTACCAAACTTTCATTTGTGTGGTGTGAAGCCATTATGAGATGCAAAAGACTGAGAAGAACAGCATCTGAAATGAGCTATTATCATCCCTTACAAGATAGATGGAGCTTCTTTCAACAGCCTGCTAGGCTGAGGGGAGGGGGAAGGGTGTTACTCTAGGGAAGTGAAGATCCCTTCATTTAAGACATTTAGAGGTAGATTGGATGAAACACTAAAGACTGAACTGGAAGGAACAATCCTGCCCGTGTGCCCAAAGGAAGGACCTGTCAAGCAAATCTGGCAGCCTGAGAACATCACAGGTCCCAGTAACTCCAGCTGTTGGTATATCCTTCCCTTCCAACCTACCCACAAAGAGCTTCCCAGGCTTTCATTCCTTGAACTGCCCTTCAGAGGAGCGATCTCTTCCACACATCCCAACAGCCTGTGAAAACAGGTCCCACTTTTTTTGCTCCATGTGTGTTCCTACACAAACCAGCTATCTCAATGGATTGCCTTCCTCTTTCCGCTGTTTCATTCTCATGGCAGATTTTTGACCCTTTCGCTACCCTGCAGCTGTCCTTGTTTTGAGCGCTCACACAAAGCGTTCGGCGTCCCCTTGCCCAGAGGGATGCAGGGTATAGCGCATATTTGGTTAGAGCACCAGGAAGAGACGCATTACCACGGAAGTGGGCATAAACAGCCGTACGAACACACAAATGACGCAGCTCTTCAGGAACTAGAACGTGCAGTTTCCACTTCGAGCATGGGATGGAGATAGCTTTCACCTGGGTTACTGCAAAACCACAGGGACACTGAATTTTTTTGCTGTTGCCATAGTGACCTCTCTGAAAAGACTGTATCCTTAGCGAGAGATGCTCAGCTAACACTGTGTTAGCAGTGAGTTTTGCTTCTCGCTGCTCATAAGCTCCACAGAGGCATTTATGCTCCTGGGAATGCATTTTATAGCTCTAATTTAAGCTTTGCTTATGATTTGAAAACTGCAGTAAAATCTCATCATCAGAAAATAAGGGTTTTCTGTATTTGCTGTTAGAAGCTATTTACTTGGAAATAATTGGCATAGAAAACATTTGGTTTATTAGGTCTGCAGATTTCTATTCGAATGATGGGCTCATGGATAACACACGAGCTTGGAAAGGCTCCGTTATGCCCTCAGGGCACTATAAATCCCTCAGAGGAGATAATGCACCACTGGAAGAACATGGTAATGAGGTAAGGCAAACAGAAACAAAAGATAATTACATTGGAGAATATGTCTTAGGCAAAATGGACTATTGTAACACATCAAAGCAAAGTAAAATGAAGGCTGCAAGCTGACTTCCAGTTTATTATTTTTACCTTCCCATAAATCCACTGTCTGGAAAATATCTGTTGTTCTTACTCCGTAGATTTCAGCAGCTTTTAAGAACTGAGAAATTTGTTCCATCTGCTTGAAAGCCATTTTTGATTCAGAGATCTTTGCAATGGGCTCATTTCCCTTTGGATGTAAACTGTTTATTAACTTGCATAACAGCTGAGAGATAAATGGAGAAACAAAATTAGAAAGTAGTCACCAAACTGGAAAGCAATTTCTGCACATGAAATGATACTGCCAAATGCTTTTGACCTGGCCAGTTTCTGTCAGGGACACAATTTCTTCAACTGAAAACAAAGAAGTCAATTGATAATAATCAAACTATATTAAAAATGCATTAAAGCTTTCATTAACTGATGGCAATAGCCTGACCATATAAATCCTAATCTGCTAGAAGCAACAAAGCAATCACTGGTAAAGGTTATGTAACAACTGACAGAGAAGAAACCACAAGCCCGAGCCAAAAAAATAAGCAATGTCAATTGAAATATTGTTAAAGTCACTTTGGCAGAGATTCAATGATTAGCGTATTCTTACATCCCACTGCAAACAGCAGCATCTGCCTGTTGTTCAATAAACCAATGGAATACAATGTTTTAGCTACAGGATTACTCCCAAGAAGAAAACAGTTATGACATAATCCAATCCTGCAAATTTTCTATATTTCTTCACCTTTCCCTGGCAACACTGATTATTTCTTAAGGAGAAAAGTATACAGATGATTTTAAAACAGATCTTGTTTAACTGAATGAGAAAAGGTGCTGAAGGAATGAGTCATACTCATATATAACGTGCATGACTCATAAGAATCATAAGTACTGTGCTAATCCTAGCGCACTAGTAGAATAATTATCTTCTGAGATTAAGATTCCTGGTCAAAAGGAAATAAATCAGATGCATATATTTCTGCACTGGCCATAAGCTCTGACCAATTTAGCTAGATAAAGAGAGAAAACAGGGATACTCTCCATATAGACCCATGCAAGTGTGTAACTGGACAAAACACTTACCGTTCCATCCATCAACCAGGTCTGAAAATGTTGCCTTCCAGGAGGAGGGTGCTCTATCTGTTCTCCACATTGTACAATAATCCAGTTCACCAGCCTAGACTCTAATTCCGGGTCATATTTCTGTTCAATCTTTTCCTGAACTTCTCGGCTTAAGCCATAGCTTGGTCCTCTGTTAGCCATCTCTGGAACCAAAGCAGAACTTAGTGGGTTGAGTCCTGATCCGCAGCACTGAAGTATGCACCAGAAAATTAAAGACTAAAAGAGTGAGCAGCCTGCCCCATACGTTAGACGGTTGAACAGATGTTCATCAACACTGAAAGCAACTGTATGGCACCGGTTATAGCTGTTCTGCAGAACAGGGGAGGGGTCAACGAGGGAAAATCCTTTTCCAAAAGCACAAATAGGCTACAACCTTTTTTAAAAAAGGAAGGAAAAAAACGAAATCCCCCCGCCCAACCACAAAACCAGAAGAAAAGCAAGGTTTAAAACAGAGTAGGTTTTAAAGAGAGGCTTCTGCTATGTTTACAGAGAATACAATAGAGTTCTCAGATCAATGTTAAAGCTGGCTGCAAATCCAAAAGCAGTTTAAAATTGCCTACCTAATACTTGCTAACAAGAAGAAGGTTGTACATGGGAGCTCAAGCAATCCGATTAAAGACGCAGTCAGCCTCTTCCTCAGCAGAGATGCAGGGATGGAGATCCAGAGACCAGCGAACTGAAAAGCGTTGATGAATTTAAGAGACGAAGGCTGCCACAACGCCCCGCTGCCGCTGCAGCATCGTGGTCTGAAGAACAGTGTATTGATCTGATTTCCCTCACAGATGAGGAGGGTCAAAGCAGGGGCGTTGCTAAGAGCCATGGGAGAGGCCTGCCTCCTCCGCCACCGCCTGGGGATGCTGCCCGTCTCGCCCATCTGCAGCCTGTTTGCACGCACCGTCCCCCCGCCCCGCGCTGCTGGCCCTGCAGGCTCCGCTTCCCTCCACCTAGTCCGCACCAGCCCGAACGGCACCGAGCCCCCCTGTGCCAGATGGCCAGGAACACAAACAGAGGGACTTCACCAGACTTCACTCGCTTAAACGAAGGTAACAGAAATCGCTGCGCATCTCATCTCCGTTGTTTTTAATCCCAAAGCAGAAGGAAAACCTTTTTCTCCCCGTTCTGCATCGCGATGCTAACAGGCTTAGAGCGTGAAAAACAGTTTCTCCTCTTCCCCGTTGGAGAGCTGATAGAAAGTTTCAACAAGCGGGCAATAGGATGAAAAGTCAAGGAAGAGAAGGCAGGTAGTAGAATATCATTATTACCCTATCATTAGTATATATTAAGCTATCAAAGAGTGCAATAGCGTCCTGAGAAAACAACTTGAACCACTGAAACCAAGGGGAAATCACCGAAAACTAGCAAACCTACTATAAAACATGAGGATCGTATTTTCTGCTGGTATGAGTCAGCATCCCTCCAGTGATAGCAAGGGAGCTATGCCCATGTACAGTAGTTTAAATTTTGATTATACCACTGCGGTGATAGGAGGGGAAGAGAAGGAAAGGTAAGACAAGGGACTTTTCTTCTGTTCTGATTTGTACAGGTTTATTAAATAAAATCATTTTGGTCCTCTCTGGGTTGCACCAGACTTTGTCAAATGTCTTTCATCCATGCTGTATTATCCACCCTGCTATGAGGTAGTTCCCTTTTGGCAAATGATTCATGTTTAGCTTGATATGAAAGGAGGTTGATAAACCTGAGGTGGATGCACAATCAGCTTTGCCAACAGAAGTCCTTCTGCTGCATTTAAAAAGAATAAAAAGGGGTAAAGGAATACAGCTCCTTGTATATCTATCTCCTAATGGTCTCTTCATCCATTACTTACTCATTTTAAGACCATGAATTCTCAGATTTATACTGCTTTGGATGCTGCTGGGCCTGAGCAGACTCAAGAGATGAAAAATTTAATAGCTGACCTAATTCATTGTTGTCCTCCACTGGCATTTCATTTAGTGCTTTCTCTTCTCTGCGCTGGTAGTTTTAAAACCCTATGAAACACTTGCTTACATAACTCGGAGCATGCTACGTGACAGGGCCACTGCTTGAGCACTTTTCCGTCCCAGCGAACGCGCTGCTGAAGGCACAGCAAATGCGCAGGAACCAAGACTGCAAACCAAGCCCGGAGATCAGAGGAGGAGTAAAGTGCAGCTGCAACAATAAAAGGCAGCACACAAATTTGACATCCTTTCCATCCAAGCAACTGTTAAGGGCCGGGCCTCACACTCTTTGGCCGGTCCCACACAGAATAAGAAGTTTTATTTTGCACTTTTAGATCTTTTTGCGTTCTTCTGTTTAGAAGGGAGCTACCTGGGTTGCTTGGCTGTTTCTGGTCACACCAGGGTGTTCAGTGCTCGCTGGCAATGAGGTTTCATGAAAGCCTCCTAGCTTTGCATCCGCCTCTGACCCTGTTTCCTATCTGGGGGACAGGGATGGGTAATTTAACTATCTCGAGCTGCAGAGCAGAGGTCTCCCCCTTCACAGATGTTGGCTATACAACCTGTTCTCGAGGGACTGTTCCATACATTGAAAGCTGAAAAGCAAGCTTGTCCATCAATATCAATTTTTAATAAGGCTTTGGAAACCAGGAAAGCTGCAGAGGGCTGGAAAAATGCCAGCCCCCCCCCCCCAGTATTTCCAAAGTATGAGTAATCAAATCATAAGCCTGCTTCTGTGCCATCAATCCGGGAAAAACAATGGAATGATTTTTTTTTTTTTAAAGCGACAGTGTTGATGCAATTTACTAAAAGCTCTGTAATACGTTAGAGTTGGCTACTGCATGACACGTTAATTAGGGAACTAAACTGATTCTGAAACAACATGGCACATTAAAGTGATTAAAGCTGGCTAACTAGTAGGTCCTATAATATGACTGTAACTGAAAAATCATTAATGGTTGTGTATATTTTTATTCAGTTTGTACAAGAATGTGTTCTCAGGCCTGAACTATTTAATATGTTATTAGAAGTCACAAAAAAAGACCGGACTCCCAAGAAGATCCCAGCTGATGCAAGCTGTGATAGTAAACAACAAAGATAAAGAAATCTCCATGAAGGCAGTCTAACCTGAAAGCAGCCAAAAATGTATCTCACTGCAGCCAAAGTCTAGCCATAGTCAGAAAAGTGCTTTTCAGAATGTAGCACTCTGTCCTATGAAAAAGCAGATGTTAAAAAAAATGCAGAGGGTGATGGAAGCAGGTGGGCACAGATGCTGGGTAAGACACTGTGGCCGAAGGCCTTGGCTGAATAAAACCCAGGAGGTGCAATAGCAATGGGAATATCATATCCAGTTCTGACAACCATTCTCCAGAAAAAGTGGTGAAAGAATGACATAAATTTAAATAGTCCCTCCAGTAACCAGAGGACTGATAATCAGAGCCTTTGCAGTAATAATTTCAGAAAGATTGTCTGTTTAGCTCACCAAAATCAGAAGCTAAGAAATGGCAAGCACATGTGGCTACAAAGCAAAGACCTGAATGAACTGGAGTTCCTTTTGCTGGACACAGGCATATTAAAGCCTGATGACTAGGAATGTGATGTGGAAGAAGGGAGAAGGTTTTCAGCAGCAAAGGTACTACCATTCGAGCACTTCACCTACTGCTTCCAATGGATTTTCTCTTCTTATTTTTTTCTTGGCAACACAAGATTGGAACTTACTTAGGACTAAAAATAGAGGCGAAGCTTCAATACTTGAAGTAGTGCCTGTAAGGGCTATGATAATCACCATATTACCCTATAAATTTAAAAATCTTCATCAATCTATAAACTAATGCTGCCAACAACAACAAAACTGACATTAATTAGGTCACTACCCATGTTTAGACCCAGGTAACTTGACAGCTTTCAGTGTCTTCCCACTGGAACATGGAGGGAAAAGTAAAACTTACCCTGCTACGGAGCAACCCTTAACCTTTGTTAGATTTGCTCTTCGGCAATTCACTCCTTAGAAAGAGCCTGGTATTTCAGCCATCCCAAAGCACTATCTTTCAAAGTATGCTGGGTCAATTCCCATCAGACAAAGCTATCCAGCAATTAGAATAACTGGGAAGTCCAGGCTCCATTTCCCAGGTGTGCCACTGTGCAATAATGGACCTTTCATAAACAAGTTAAAAACAAAACAAACAAACAGGAAATTTTCCAAAGCTGTAAAACAGTTTACAGCACCTGTCTTCACAAGGAAGCTTCTGAAGGGCTGCTGAAAGATGCTCCCCGCATACCCGCCTACGCCGTGATGTCACATTTTCGAGCGTTGCAGAGAGGATGTTAAGGTTCAGTACAAGCTCAGTACAAGCGCAGGACCTTTTTCAGGGAGCTGCAGGGCCAGGTAAGTGCTCTGCAGACCTTTGGTTTTATTCTTGGCCTTGCTCTGTCATGAGATACCTGGAGATATTCTATACATGAGAACTAGTCAGGTTAGGGGAAAAAGGAAGCCACTGGAATATTGCCATCTTTTTCACGGTGCAAACCTGGTGGCAGAGACAGCAGAACTGGGAGATGATATTAGTTTTAAAAATTCTGACTTCCCCATTAATTAGAAATCTAAAAACTAGAGACCCTTAAAACCAAAAAGTGCTAACTTAAGTAAGCATCTTCTCCTTCACCTGCAAAAGGGCTTCTTTGGCAGCTCTGAAAATGGTAAGTTCCAAGCAAGCGCATAGTTTGAACACCTCGAGTTTGGGATTAAAAGCAAAGTAATTCAGGAAGGAAGGACCTTCCTATTCGTGGGACAGAACAGAATGCACTGACAACTCTGGTCTGCAGAGCAAGGCAGCTCCCAAGGCTGCCATGACCAGAAGTGTTTCTGGGATTCCTAAGTTGTTGACCACCTTCGAGACAGCTCGCCAGCAGAAACAGTTAGCACTTATCACTGGAAACCAATCCCTGTGGATATCATTGCCAGCATTCCCGATATGCAAGATGACCTTGGAGGTACATTGTGCATTTTAATTCTCAGGATCTTTTAAGTCTTGTGCTGGATTGACAGACTCCTTGAAAGAAAAACAACACATTTCATCATATCAATTTTTTATCTGTCCCCAACAAAAACAGTTTACAAACAAACAAAAAAAGATCAAATCCCCTAACTAAATAAATGCTTTTTATGATCAGGGATTTAGCTTTGCCATCATCTTTACTCCTTTTTCAAGAGTCGCTCTCCTAAGGACTAGCACACTCTGGTGCGCTTTCTGCCAGCAAACCATATGCAATACAGAAGCAAAGGAGAGGATTCTCATAAAGCCCAGACCTGATCCCATGCAGCGTGTGTCCTTCAGGGATTGCTTTTCCAGGACCAAAATCTGGGCAGGCCATTTACAACGCTCCAACCTTTAAGTGTGCTACTGTTCATCATACCTTTGCCACAGATAGGAGCACCTGCTTCCACCCTGACAGGCAGCAGCAGTGACCTTCTCGTGTTGCCACGTGGGAGGCAAGCGGACGGCATGGTGCAGGTCAGAAGGCCCAAAAAGAACACAACCTTTCACGTGCTGGCCTAAAAACATTTTAAATTTGTATTTTAGTTTCAGAACCAAGTGACTGGAAGCTTTAGCAGCTGTCATTTGCTCTTCATTCCAAATACAAATGCAGAGCTAGCCGAAGCTCCTTGCCAAACACAAATCAAGACACTGTCGCAGGCTGTGAGCATGTCTATTCCTCACCCATGAGCAGTTTGCAAGCTCCAATTACCGCGTCGTATGGAAGGTGCCCATTTCTCCTTAATGGAGTAGAAGCATTGGACCCTGCAACATACATATGCAGGACTTGAAAGAGAAATACAAGGTCAAGCCTGCAACTAGACTGCAATAGGTCCTGTAATTTAGATTTATGCATAACGTGGCCAAGGCTGTAACCAACATCCTTCTGTTCTAGGCAAATATGTATTGAAGAGAGATGAGGTCCTACAGTGACGAAGTAAATCTGAGCTATAAAAACTGACCTACAAGCAGTAAATCTGCGAGCAGTGTATTTTTGTCCTTCATCTCTGCCTCTTCTTCCCAACCATTACAGTTATCTCTTCCCCTAGAAACCACCTGCCAGGAGAAAAGCAACATGCACAGTGGCATTAAAACCGTGTACATAGCAAGCTGCCTGCTATTAAACAGAATAGCTGAGTTCCCTCTGCCTTTCCTGTCCCTGCTGGGCTTGAGAGCAACGGTGGAAGAGTGAGAGTGCACACTGATTTTTGCTATTTCTGTATACATTCCTTACACAGTTGTTGAACTTTCACCAAGTTTTAGTGAAAATTCTTCATTGTCACACATCTGACTTTGTAATCAGCTCAAAGCAGAGATCGCTGATCTTAGCAACAGATGAAACATACAACCCTCTATTTTCAGGGTAGCCTTTATCCTTATATATATATAAGAAAAAAAAAAATCTGAAAGTGTAAGGTAAGCCTCTCTATGACAGCACAACTGAGTAACTTAAAAAACATGGAAGTTCAAATCTCATTATTCCTCAGGACACAATTTTCCCTCCCAGTTCTTGGGTTTGTCCCCCCCAGCCCCACCCAGAGGAGGGGATGGCAGCCAAGGAGAAATGACAAGCAACAGACCTAATGTAGCGACTCTGACCAAGGCACTCATTCAGAAAACGTCGTAGCTCTGTATCACAGTATGATTAGAGCATTGAAAACATTTGAGCATCTGCAGACACATAGCTGGTTGAAATTTTCTCTCTGTGCACATTTTAATTCAATATGAAAAGTATGGTACCATAAATCTCTTATCCCCATTGAATAACAGTGTGTCCAAGAGAGCACGCAATCAAAATTAACATAAAAATGAAACAGCAGGAGGCAGTTCTTCTAAGAACTGTCCGGCTAGGTTTTTTTGTGAACACTGCTTGCTTTGCATTTAGCGTTGATACAAGAGAAAATAAGTTAGCTAAACTGAAACTACATGAAACACTTAATACCATTCAACACAAAAAAACCTGCTAAAAATCGGCTGAAGTGTGCCATACAAAGTCAAACAACAGAAGAGACAGAACAAGTAGAATACTTGACAAGATAAAAATACATGTATATAAAGTTGCATTAGTACAGCTCAATATCCACAGAATATGAGCACCTGTTTATTAGGAAACAAGTTGAATAAGCTTTAGAGACTCTTTCAAAACACACTGTCTATTGCAGAGCTTAATCTCAAACACAGGAAAGCATACCTCGCCATCTTCTTCCTTTTTAGAAAGCAGAATAGTTCGTTTCACAAGTTAAGTCTCAAGTAGTTTGATTTTGCAACAGATCCGAAACGAAAATGGTGGTAAGGAAGCAAGGACAGTTGAGGGCAGCTGGTAATGCTTTTGTTTCTTTTTAATGAAAACTATTGCCTGCTTATTTAGTAGTATATGCTAATCAAGCTTCCCGCCTAGCCATAAGAGCTTTTTGTTACTTCCTCATGAAGCTTGAATGACTGTAACTAACTCCTCAGCAGGAGTTAATGGTTTGTAGTTTCATTATTACATAGAAGACAAATACCTCTTGGTGCTTGTCAACTAGTACTGTTTGATCAAAATCAACACCACAAGCAGCTGAGTAGCTCAGTTAGTGTCCAGAGCTTCCTTGCCCTGTGCCAGCAGTGTCAGCCCCAACATGTCCATACCACACTCAGTGACAGATGAGCCCAGAAGTCATTTTCAGACCTGCCACATGTGAAAGACCACGGGAACGCTAACAACTTAAGCGAAGAGTGTTGCTGAAATTAATTAAGCATAGATTGAAGTATTCAGAGAAAACCAACCCCCCAGGCAGCACAAGATAGAGTTGGTAAATTTCAAAGCATAAGGCACCGATCGTTTCCTGCGAATCCACCTGATTGCTGAGGAAATGTATGTTATATGTTGACAAAACATATTTTGTATTTGACAGCAAACTGGAAGTCTGTAAAAAAACCCCAAACATAAGAATTCATTACAAAGGATTTTTATAATTTGCACCCTGCAGAATTTTCCAAATACATAGTACCCTTGTTTAATACACTATTTCTACAGAGGAATGAAATACTTGTTTTTAAACATGGCTAATACTGAAAATAACTCACTATCTGGACATCTACCAGCAAAGATGAAAGAGATGCCACAGGCATTAACTTAGGGGATAAAACATAGTACCAAACTGGAATGACATCGTAGTATGTGAATATCACATTATTCAAGATTGTCAAAAGTTCCTGTTGAGTCAAGAGCTAGTCACAGGTAGGATGTAAATCTCCCTGGTTGTCATCGATCCCTTCTTTCAGACATCTGAACATGCCAAGTTGACAGTAATCAAAATGCTAGTGATGTCCAGCATGAACACAAGGAAAACGCCATGCTTGCAGAGAAATATCAATGGAATTACTGTGGCAAAGTTAGAAGAAAAAGTCTGTCTGCATAAGGCCTACCTCAGAGCCACCTCTTCCTATTTAGGAATATAGACTGAGTTTAGAAAATGGTACGTGAACACAGAGAAGAGCACTAGTATTCACTGAATCTCAAAATACTATCCAGAATACCATCTCTGTGAAGAAAGTATCATCATTTTACTTTACATTTACAGTGTGTAGCAAATTTTGGGTGTACCTGTAATGTAAATGCTACCACTAATCTCCATTTAGCAAGCAGAGAAGGAAAAGAGAACTACAAAACAAGTGGCACACAGTGAAAAAAGACACCCAAGGATTAATTTTCAGTAACGCTGTGGTTTGAGCAATTGATGCTTCAGTTTTATATCCTCAACAATTGTGTCAACCCTGTTATGCTGCCTTCTCCTACCTAATGTTATTACAAATACTGGGGGGAAAAAACCCACAACAAACACCACCACCAAACAAATAAACCTCTCTCACAACTGCTCCCCTTCACATTTGTTTTCAGCTACCTTGCTCTAAGGCATTGTAACAAAAAGATCTTATCCATGAAGTACCAATTATTAATAAAAACTAAGGTGAAGCTTTGAATGAATACAATGCAACTTTTTCAAGATACACAGCTACAGTTTATGCAGACATATAAAGACTTTTTCCGTGTCTGAAGTACTACAGTTCAATTGAATGTTTATGCGTGTAACACCCAATAAAAAAAAAAAAGCTCAAAACTTTTCAGTTATTGAAATAACTTTAATACATGTGAACAAAAAGTACTTCTATCACAATTGGTAACTTTGCATCTTAATTAAAATTAATTATTTTGGAATTACTGCAGTCCCCTTTTTTCAACTTTTTCTTCCATTAAGAGGCAAAGCAATCTAAGAGTTTTGACAGAAGTGGATTAAAAAATTGTCACAGGTAAGCTAAGATCAGAAAGTTTTGAAGTAACTTAATTTTGATTTGACTCTGTCTTTAAAACTCACAAAATCTGTATTTCAGGCTTTATTAGATGCATATAAAGAGGACAACGGTTTAACAATACATAAAGATGAACACCGCTCAACCTTCAGGAATGGAAGTGGTTGAGCAACTTGCGTGAGTTATCTGAATTAATTTTTCTCAAAAGTAAAATACCTATTCAAGAGGTTTTAAAGCTATAGAAAGTAGTGAATTGCATATTCATACAGACAGAAAAAGTCTGCTCCCTTCAGAAACAGAAATACTTGGAAACAAAATTTCATGGAATGATGTAATTTCTCAAACAAGTATCTTGAGCTACCTGAATTGAATTAGGGAATTTGTACACTCAAGTTAGAAGGTTTGCATCTAAATTAGAGCCGAATTTTTTATTCTCGTACCAGAATTAAAATTTTTTTACATCACAGTAATACAGTATCGAAGCCTAAATAAACCGTATTTCACAGAAACTCATCTAAAATTTAGGGTATTTTTGTTTTGTTTTTAGTTTTGGTTTTTTTAGTTATTTGGATTTTTTTTTAAATTAAAAAACACTATCTCTGCAAAACTCTATACTTTAGCATAGAGTTAGTACTTAGACTTAGTACATAGTTAGTACTTCTACTAACAATGCTAACACTGAAAACAACAAACCCTCTAGAAATACCTTACACCCAGGAGTTTTAGTCTTTTAAGTTAGAAATAGTGATGCTATTTACTACTTAAAATAGTAAAGCCAGGAACAATTATATACTTCTGACTGATGATGCTTCATATTAAGGCCAGCATGAACTAATGCCACTCTCTCACCTAAGTAAGCTCATCTCTCTTTCAAGTGTATGAATGGCACCACATTTTTGGAAAAAGAACAGGTAATAGTCACATTTGCAATTAAATATTTACTACTAAATTCTAAGGATTTACATTACAAGAATTATCCAACTATCAAGTTTCAGTTACAAGTTCTCAGGCTTGCAATCATGTACCTCAAATTCCTAATTCTAGAAGACACTATTCCTAATAATCTATAGTTCTCACATCATAGAAAAGAGGCAGTGACGCCCTGTGGCCCTCTACTCCCCACTTTAAAGAGGTTACTAAAAAAGAGTCACTGTATTAATCCAGTTTCAGTTTACAACAAAACTATACATTCTTCCCTTAATAGTAGACCCACAAATTAACTATTACAAAAAGACAGCCTGGAGAAGAGGACATAAACCCTACTGACAAGCATAGATAAGAGAGGTCCATCTGCACTTTGAGACCCTGTGTTCTTAGAAGGTACCTTCTTCCTTACGTAGTGCCCCGAACACACCTTCAGGGTGTGCCTTACACTTTTTTTCCCCCCTAGTTTTAACAGTACTTATGAACCATATCGGAATTTATCTGAAATCTGTTTATTATGCTTCATGTTATTCACTATTTCTCTTAGCAATAACTTTAGTAAACACTTAAGTTATGTTTTGCTTTGCACAGATTGTTTCACACATAAGGTACAAAAATGTTACAGCAAAAGGACAATATTGAAAAGGTGTCAAAAACATGGGAAATTAAAGTTTTACTGTACAGGCCAATAGTAATAAAAATGAATCAACATTTCAGTACAAAAGTGTAGGAAGCTTGCAAAAAAAGGTTTAAGTGGTGAAGGAGAGGTTCTGAACACAACAGCAGCACTCCTTCACATTTGGGACTGTCTGTGCAAATGCAGCATTAATAAAATACCTGTATTTATGCAACAGAGGTAAGGAAACAGCAGATAAAGCTCAGTTCCTACTGTGATAGTCAGAGGCCTGGCATCATCTTAAGAACAGGGTTTCTGCTACTCATGGAAAAGAGTCAGGTGTAGAGTTCATGCATGTATGCTACTCTGCAGCTTACACCAGTGTTGCCAGTTTGTCAATTAAATCATCAACAGTATTCACAAGAAGTTTCCTATCCTCCTTCTCACTCATCCGATGTTGTCCAGTTTTGCGAAGGATAACATCCACATCTTTGCTCAAAACACGATCAGCAACTTGCATAGAGATCTGCCAAGGCACATCACTATCCTTCATTCCATGAATGAGTCGTATGGGACATGTTATAGGAATAGGACTGTTTAGCACACAGTGATTTTCTGCTTCTCTGATAAAGTCATATTTCAAGGAGTAGTACCCGTCCTCACTGTACTTTGTTGGAAACTTCCATTCACCTTTTTCTTCTATTTCTTTTTGTACCTAAAAAAAGAGAGCAAAGAATAGACAAGACAGATGTTACAAGCTCTTTAGAGTGCCTCAACCTGTTTCTGTTCTAAATGCAGTAAAACTTCCCCAGGCATAAGATTTCACTTCATCTATTTTTTATCAGCAGAGAAGGTATATTCCTGTTCACCTTCCAGCATCTGAGAAGACAAAGTCCCTACCATGTCACAAAAGCTACTCTGCATGTCTCTCCTGAAAATTAATCTAATTAGATACTGGCTGAGAAACTTAATTTCACTGGTGAATCCTATCAGAAAGAGAAAGATGTATAGCCACAATAAATGGTAAGTCTCTCTGGCTTCAATCAGTTCACTGAATCTCAAACGAGCAGAATCCTAGGAAAAAGCCATTTTCCAGTGATGAGTCTTTGCCACAATAGCTGTGTCTAAATATTGTTATTTCCAGAATCTTACCTTAGTCTTAAGTAGCAATACTGTCACTACACAGTGCCTTAAAAAAAAAATAATTCAGGAAAATATTTTAATTATTCTGAAGTATGAGATATTTATTGCCATGTTTATTTGTCACATTATAACACATGGTTTTCTTTCCTGAAGACTGGACATTATCATCATCAAGGAAGCAACTCAAAGAGTCTTCCCACCACCTAAATCTTAATAGTCTTCACAAACAGACTAATCTGAAGAATTCCCCTTCTACACACACAACCTGTTGTCAGATTCATCTCATCAAATGTCATCTCAATTGCTTTAGCAGCTACTTCTCCATCCTTGAAAACACAAGGATCCAATTTGAATGCAAATATAAGATATTCAACACTGAAATCTAATGGACTGCTGAACTGCAGGGATCTGACTTCATGTCTTATGTGCCACAGTAATAATATAAACACATTCTGGGTAGCTTTCACACTAGCTTCATACTAGAAGCACAGTGTTTCTCAGACTTTTAGATTAATGTAAATTTTCAGCTTACCTCCACCACAAACAAGGAAAAATTGCTGGAATACTTGCAGGAAAAGTACAGTTTGAACAGAATTTCTTAGATGCTTGACAGATTTTTTTTAGATTGCACAGAAGTCAACCACCAGCATTTACCTCAATGGGAAGCTTCTTAAAAGTTGTTACAAGATGGTCTGCTGCTACAGCTACTCCAACTAGAGCAGCTACTTTATCTGGGCGTGCTATTGCAGCATGAAGCATCAGCCATCCACCCAAGCTGGAGCCCACCAGAATCTTAAAAGAGAGGAAATAAGGTATTATTTTTACAGGAAACAACTAATTATTTTTTTCTTCTACTAAGCATCGCGTTTGGTTTTGTTTAACTACTTAAATCTTGGGCATAATCCTGCTGTCCTTACCCAGGCAGAACTGCTGTCACCTCCAGTGGAAATTTTGCCTGAGTAAGCACCACAGGATCTGGTATTTTATTATTCTTTCTATTTGGCATGGCTGGTTATTGCTGTCTGAGACTGAAACACTGCAAACAAAATGAGAGTTGAAATAATTCAGTATCACACGCACACTTTATGTTTCCTTCTTAAAATAAACGCATATGGTAAAGGCTCAGTGCAGTGAAAGAGGTCAACAAAAGCAATTCATAATACAAAATTGTTTTAAAACGCGATACTAGTTATTTCCAGGTAACAGGAGCTTTCATGTTTCTCACAGTCATTTCCAAAGCAACTGAAAAAGTAAAATGCTGCTTCTGCTGATTTTTTTACAGCTATTTTATCATATAGAGTATATTAACTTGTAACATTCCTGCAAATCCTTTAATCAATGCATAGGATTGGGACACTTTTTCATGAAGAGGGCTGTACTGCATTGGAATAGCTCCCTGTTCCCTGTCAGGTGGAACCTCCACCATAAGGCTTTCTCAGACTCCCCAGAATGACAGCTCTGCTCTTAGCAGGAGGCTTTAATAAACAACCTCCAGGAGTTCTTGCCAAACCATGTTTCCATGATTTTGTGATTTACCTGCTTGCAAAAGAGGTCCTACAAATATGACTTGTCAAATGATTCAGCTTGAAAGTGAGCAGGTGTAAGCTGTTAAATAGAAGATACTGTTGAACAGAACTATTGCAGCATATTTTTGATTAATGATCTACCTTGAGGGCAAAAAGCATTCTATATTTAAAAATAATATATAACCTGTGGTCCATCTGTAAGTTCATCCAGTATAGTCAGAACATCTTTTCTCCACTTCCCAATTGTACATTCCTCAAAGTTACCATCTGAACTTCCGCATCCTGTATAATCAAATCTGAAAAAGTAACATCAAAATGAAACTCATAGTACTGTCTACAGGAACACAGAAGCTAACAAAACAGTACTGTTTAATGAAATTAAGTAGGGGACAAGATATCACATTGGGTATTTTCTTACTTGGTCCTGCATATCACTAGCACCAGAAATGACACAAAACGAGTTTAAATACAACAGATAAAAGTAAGTGATGCAGCGTTCTCCTACCATTTGATATAACAATATCCAAATTTACGAGGATACTTCCCAAAGAACTTCCCTTACAGCCAAAACACAACATACTTCATAAAGGTATTTTTAAAATGTACAAACTCTTTCAAACGCTATTCCCAACTACAAAGACTTATGAAACTCAGCATTCAACCTAGTCTATCAAAGGACAGTATCGCGAAGCACGTGCAGAAACCCACAGAAGGCACTGGATAGCTTCACAAGCTTTGGCTATTAAGAAGCACGCTTATAGGTGATAATTTACAAAAATCAGAACTCCAGGTCCTAAACCTAAAATTTCTAAGGTTTTCTTTCCTTTCTATTTTTTTGCCGATAGCCTTAATGTAACACATAGCATTGGCTAGACTACAGAAATTTACCAGAGAATTTTCTTAATTACTTTCAGAATACATCCTCCTGATTTACCTCAGTCTCTCTAGAGATAGAAAGCCTACATTTGAAATGGAAGACAGATGCTTCTTAGCTTATGTACAGCACAGCATGGATTCCAAAACAAATGCCAAAGTTTACATATTTTTGTTAGAACTCCTTCCCCCAACCCATGACACTTGTTCCATTTTCTCACAAACGATGTTCTGAATGTACCTGATGAAGGCATGACCTAGAGAGTTGCAGAAATCTTCAAGGGCCATTGCTTTCTGACCATTCATATTTGAATTAAAGCCTGGAAGGAAAATAACCCCAGGATTCCTGCCTTTTAGTTTGTGATAAGCAAGATTTGGTCGATCTGGTCGAGTAAGAAAGCTGACTGACGATTTCAGCCTGCAAACTAATAAAAAGAGCCATTTAGTACAATAATCATGATAACCTTGGCAGAAATACTAGTATTTTATAAAATTAGGATTCAGGAAATATGGGCATATTCTGTGAAAATAAGATACTTTTTTCTCTTGAGCTAGAGTATCTTCTGTACTTTTCAATAACTAATTAGTTTGATGAACATGGTAGGGAACGCTTAGG
>NW_010558532.1:19034-21700 GCF_000687285.1 Phaethon lepturus
AATCGCTAAATTCCAACCATGTAAGGAGTTCACTCAGCAATTAGCAAAGTGGCTGACTGAAGCTGAATGCAGGGATTTCCTATACTTCATTTGTCCTTGTGTTTATACCATCTTGAATATATTTACCCATTTTAAGATTTTTCATCTGCTTAGTTTAACTTTTTATTTTTCCTTTTTGTTTTTCCAGACTACGTTAAAAAAAAAAATTTAGAACTAAAGTACTGTGTGCAATGGTAAGTTTACAAGCACATGAAATGACAAATTTTTGATTACCAGGTAAAACTGAAGGTTAAAACTTCATCTACATCAACTCCCACAGATCCAAAAGATCTATGAAGGAGATGTGTACAATGTGCAAGTTCAATAGTGGCAACTGGGAAAGAATCTTGTAAGTAACTTTTTCAACATGATGAATGTAAAACAACATTAGCATTGTTTAAAACCAAATGAAATAAATAACATCTAGCCTTTTCCATCAGATCAACAACAGCTATTTCTAGTTAAGTTAAAGATTATTGCCAGGAACACTGAAAAAAAGGCTAATTTTAACACTATGCCATCTTAACATCAGTCTTTTTCCTCAGATATGAAGCACAGAAGGTAAAAAAACAAATAAAGCTACATTTTCTGTAAATACAGCGCAATACATTAAACACATCCCATAAGAAAAAACAGAGTTGACCATTGCAGAGCTATGGTTTTCTCATGAACCTCCAGAAGAGGCACAGATATCCCATTACATGGTTTGGTGTATTCTTGCTGGAGAGATTACATTATTCCAGTACTCAGATTGCTCATGTTTACCCAGAATGAAACAGCACTTTGCAAACCTAAAATTTTGCAAATATTTAAAAAATGGAAGATAATTTAGTGCAACTTCTCTCAAAGTTATTTGCAATATATTACATGGGAGAGAAGTCCTCCTATCAGCATAAACTTAAAATTATTATGTTTTGTTTTAGTTCAAGATAACAAACCAGACCATTTGGAAAGCAAACAGTAGGTTGGACTCTGTTATTCACATTAATAACCATCAAAAAAATTCAGTTTGGTTCAAACAAGGAAAAAAGATTAACAAAGGAAATGCTAAGTAATGAATAACTGTGCTGAATCTCAACAGCTGCTACAGTATTCAATCTAAGTTTAGCAGTCAGTTGTACCTCTGCTGTGGGTGAAGGCAAGTGATTTGTAGAGAGGTGTTATGGAGACTTAATCCACTCTATTATCCCACTCAGCAAGATAGCATGTTAAACTGAAAGCTTGGTCAAGACTCCTAAGATTTGATACTCTCAATTCTTAGATCAGAAGATTGGTTCTTCAATACTGTAAATGAACAGTGGGGTACAAAAACTATGCAATCCCAAATACATCAGGGCTTCCTATTGGTACAGTAACTGGATAAATACTGCAAAAACAGGCCGTGACAGTATCACACCACCTAACTGTTCTGCAGCTTTGAGTTCTCTTGTCTCACCACCAGATTTCATTCAAGGGGTTTTGGAGGTTTTGTTTGTTTGTTTGTTTGTTTTTAAACTTGCATGTGCATGAATAAATGTGGATGCACAGAGTACGCAGGATGCAACTAGCATTCAGTGCACTCCTACCGTCTAACAGAAATGCCACTGTTTTAATTATAGATTAAAACTGAACAGCTACCCAGTAATTTCCCCTCCTGCTTTCAGTGAAAGACCTTGGTAAAAGCGGGGAAGCATTTCTGAAGGGTGCAAGATGGTACTTAGTATTTATAAATGCAAATTACAGACAGCGGGAACTAGCTACAGGAAGACCACAGGACCCTTGCCTGATGCTACGGAACTCTCTTCCTATCAGAATCACTGTGAAATTTGAATTGTATTACGACCAACAGAAACTGTGATTGAGACCAGCGCTACATGTCAAAGCCAAAGAAGTCCTCCGAACAACCTTGGGAATACTCCAGCACTGTGGCCTACCCACTACCAACTGCAGCAGATTAACACAGCTCTGGTAGATAATGGACTCAACATTCTCCACGCTTCGTTTCATGCAGTCACCCACGCCACAGGAGTAAGGAGGCCACCAGTTCCACCAGCAGAAACCTGTCTGCTCAGTCTCAAGAGCAACTAATGGCACACTCAACCAGCTATTCTGATTACACTATGACTCTGAACACAAAGAAAAAAAACATCAACAAAACCTGTGTTCACATTTTTATGCAGATACAAAACACGCACTGTTAGCGGCAAGTAAGTTCTACTCACTCCTACATCGAGCAACCTCAGATGAGGTTCACTACCTCATCAAGAAGAGCAATCATCTGTCAAATTTAAGGCAAGGAATAAACGAATAAACTTAACAAGTCAGACAAGCACCCAATCTGGAACGGCACAAAGAGGCACTATGTGTTTGGGCAGAGGATCACCTCCCTCAAAAGTGGATGCCAAGCAAAGCTTTTCAGGTGCCCGCACATAAGCACGCTTCACCTCCCAGCAAGCGAACTGGCCCACTTCCTCGTATTTCCAGCTCCGCAGAAAGCTGCAGTTCGCAGCCCACTAAACACACCCGGGAAGGCAGCTGCTATGCAGACAGGCACAGGCCAGCGCGGTGCTTGCCCTCCTCTGTGCGCGCACACACCCCCCCACCCCCGCCACCCCCCTCAGCCTCTGCAGGGCAGGAAAAGCCTGTCA
>NW_010558533.1:0-833 GCF_000687285.1 Phaethon lepturus
ATATGTCCTCAACGGCTTCCTCCTGGATTATGGGGAGTTTATTCTGCTCTCCTCACTCTTTATCTTGATCTGTACACAGTGAAAACCACTGGGAGGTAAAACGCACTGCAACAGCATAGAACATAATTGCACTATAAATATTGCTATCAAACTCCAGCCCCAACTCAGACTCAGGATCATAGCAGTCCTTTTCAAATCTTCAGGATCCAGTTTTTCACTGATCTTTTTTTTGGAGGTATTGGAGTCTGCAAATATTTTTAAGTTTTTCTGTATAGCTGCAATTTCCAAGTGCAAAACAGAATCTCATTGTTGTGGTTTAACCCCAGCCAGCAACTAAGCATCACACAGCTGCTTGCTCACTCCCCTCCAGTGGGAAGGGGGAGAGAATCAGAGGGGTAAAAGTGAGAAAACTCATGGTTCAAGATAAAGGCAGTTTAATAGGGAAAGCAAAAGCTACGCACACAAACAAAGCAAAACAGAGAATTCATTCACCACTTCCCATCAGCAGGCAGGTGTTCAGTCACCTCCAGGAAAGCAGGGCTCCATCACACTTAATGGTTTCTTGGGAAGACAGACACCATAACCCCTTCTTCCTCATCCCAGCTTTATATGGTGAGCATGACATCATATGGTATGGAACACCTCTTTGGCCAGCCGAGGTCAGCGGATTTGGCACCCCAGATGGGACCTTCTCTGCCCGGCTGCGGGACTGGCTGAGAGTGGGACGTCCTTGGCGCGCCCCAAGATTTCTCGGAGGACCTCCCTCGCTTACCCGATCACTGTGGGGACAGAAAAGGACCAGCAGCAGACCAGGTATGTTAATTTGGGAGGGG
>NW_010558534.1:0-7244 GCF_000687285.1 Phaethon lepturus
TCAGCAGGATTTGTCCTGTATTTATGCCAGTAACAAACTATGCAGAGATAGAATCACTAGATTTGTTGCAATCATCAGTATTTGAAATGATTTATGAATATATATGAACCAGTTGGGCATTTGGTAAGCAAAAACATACTCATGAGCTACAGAATGTATAAAATAGATGCAGGAAATCTCACATAGTTGTGGAAAGAATTCACATGTTCAGTTTCTTATTTTTAGCCTAAACAATGCAGCCTGTATATGGATTTTTCCACGTATTTTTCCACCATTGTGGTGTTGTTCAGCTTCATTTTAGTCTAATTCGCTGCTTGAAAGCAGTGGAGGGTAATTTGGGAGCTGAAAAAAATAGTTCATATTTTTGGTGCCAGGAATCTGCGTGCCATTACTGTAGTGAGGGGGGAAAAAAAATCATTTTCTGAAGGGAAATAATAAGAGAAAAACCTCTAGTTCCACTGAGTTTTTGACTGTTTAAAATATTCAGTGACTTAGGATATACCTTTGTGTTCTTAGGTATTCAGCAAACCCTTATTAGTAAGAAAGGTGTTAATGGAACACATTTGATGACAGAGTTAGAATATTTTATCTTAATTTATGTACTCTTGTTTACCTTATGGTGCTTCTTGAAGTAGTCTGAGTCTTCTGAATTGATAGATTATGTAGTTTTAAAACATCTAATACGCAGACTGTATAAACTAGATGAACTTCTTGCATAGGATTTCTAAGGCTAACAAGTACAGTCTTTGTCTTCTTTTTTCCACCCCCATGATAATGCTCAGCTTCAATTTACTCCAACCCACTGCTTGAGACACAGAACACTTGCTATTATATAAGACACTTCAATTTGATGTGATTTTTCTGTTGCATTTTATCACATTAACTTTCACTGCTTTCAGATGATCTTTTGTTGAAAGTAGCAGAAGAACAAGATAGTGGAGGGATGGGGTCACTATGTGCTCTTGCTGTAGTATTTCCAACAGAAGATACGGAGCTTTGCAGCATAACATTTCCAAGAAGAATTTAATGAAGCATTCAATTTACAGAAATAAAATTATCTACGTGTGTGTTTAAGTGGCTACATTGGTCTTAACTTTTAAGAAGGGAGGAAGCTGTGAAAAAATGGACATGAAGGTTATATTAAGAATTACATAAATGTCTATGTTAAGGGCTTTGTTTGAGAATAATGGCTGCTGATGTAGATGTAGTTAAATGTGATTTATGGATGTGTATCCTTTTAAGTTTCAAAAGACAGTTTTCGTAACAAGCAAGGATTCAAGAAGCAGCTAAAATGAGCACAGACTTTCCATTAGAATTATAAATTTTAATTTAATAGGTGTAGAGGATATTTTTTATTTCTGCAGCTAATACACACTGAAATGCTATGTTAAAATGCTATTCTTATGCCCTGTTGGATTGATGTCCAAATGTTTTGTCCATGCACCTACAGATGTGCATGCTACTGAGAGTGATCCTGGAAATGACCCTCTTGCAGCTGCCAGCACAGAAGTTTATAGTAGAACAAATGAGCTCTACATCTTAGAGATCCTCATTCTCCAGGGTGTAAATGATGTACAAAATAGAACATAAAAATGAAGGAGGATCCTGAGGTTTGCCACAGGGGGCCCCTAAAACCAGTGGCTTTTAGCCATCTTTGAAACGGACTTCTTCAGTTCTCCCCTGTGGTTCTCCCACCAGTCATAAACTGCACAGCTGAGGCAGCAGCTACACTATAATCAACTGCATAGTCTGTAGTTGTGCTTTCTGTCTCTACTGAGGAAGAGTAAAATCACAAAGCATGCAAGAAGAGTTAATGATGCTTTGTATCGGATTAACCTTACTTGTTTTAAAAATGTAAAGATCTTTGAATGATCTTAATAAAAAAAA
Organism: Phaethon lepturus; assembly: GCF_000687285.1. Classification (NCBI taxonomy): domain Eukaryota; kingdom Metazoa; phylum Chordata; class Aves; order Phaethontiformes; family Phaethontidae; genus Phaethon; species Phaethon lepturus. Next base: position 1,888 of record NW_010558534.1, read on the forward strand.
AAGAGAGAAAATGGCAGTCTAGGAAAACAGTCTTTCCCCTCTTTTTTTCTTGAGATGGAATATGCTCATCTCTTTTATTAGAATTCTCTTAGAGATGAGATTGCTTGAAAAATGTGAATTAATTATGGCAGTAGTGTTTTTATTACTCTTTTCCTTTTCCTATTCATCTGCCTATCTACATCTTTCTTATTTTTCATTTCAGTGATGAGCAAGTGGGCTTAATGTGAGATGGTCTGTAGTTCTTCAGGCAGCTGTGGCTTCCATGACATCTCAGGATATGTGATGTCAACAGGTCTGTTGGATATGCTGAAAGCACAATTGTGTGAGGAAAAGGGGAAGCCAAAGCTGCAGTGGTAGCCCTTGTTAGATTGCCTAGGAGGCTTCTGCATGCCTGTTTAAACCTGATCCCAAAATTCAACTATGGCCCCCTGTAGAAGCAATTTTCATGCCCGGAATCTCTGGAGAGATCAGCTCCTTTAAAAATGGCATAAACATAAGCATCCAAGAGAGGCTTAAATTTTGTTATAAACATTATAAAATAAAATCTGAATAAAGTGTGTTCCAATAAGTGACAGAAAAGCTTGAGGTTAGTTAACAGCCAAAAAAGGTGATGAACTTTCTCTAAATGCAGGTTAGAATAACGTGTTTGTTTATTATAACAGGGATTGTTTATTGCTTTAGCTTTCACGGGGAAAGTAGTTCAGCCCAGACTTACATGGTTTCATAGCTGTCATTTCTTGTATGTTTGCAATATATCTTCCACACAATCATATTTTCTGGAACTAATGTTTTCTTGGTTTTTTGTAGTCCTTGGTATGATATAGGATTGGTTCTAAAGTGGAAAAGCCAGATATCGGTGGAGTGCATAACAAAATGCACATGAAATAGTTGGTGGCTTTTGTACTGAAGGCCCCTGTTGCCTCAGATGCATGACCATCTCTGGCTCATACTAGATATTTACAAGAAAACATAAAAACTTTAAGTAGATGTGTGTTAATTAGCATAGCTGAAGAAAACGGAAAGCATTTGCATATGCAGTCTTAAACGTAATGGAAGGGGCAAGATGAATGGCTAGATTTTGCTCATGTCAAAATCATTCACATGTTATAAAAATAGATAACTTGATAAAAGTTTAAATTGGATATAGGGAGATTATTGCCTTGCTTTCTTTTCCGTAGCATAATGATTTTTAGGACTGGTTTAACTGTGAAATAAAGAGCTGCTGCCATGACGTGAAAGTGTCAGGGTATGATTTAAGGCATGTGGAACGCTATTCTGCAGTTTTTGCATTTCATGTTATTTGTGCTTGTAGATGTCCCATTGACATTGTGTGACCACATGAAAAAAACCTGATCCTATCTTATAGATGATTGTCTTGGCATTTGTTTCCAGGTTTTTAATACCTCTTTACAAGTGTGATGGGCTGACTGATGGAAGAAAAAAAAAGATAAGCCTTAAAGTTTCAGTTTTTATCAGATGAGCTTTGATACAGTTGACTCTGTTAGCCTGAGAACACATGAATATGTTCTCCATGTGTTGCTCCTCACACAACCCCTCCTGACCTCCTTAGCATCACTCCTGTCTACTTTGGCCTATGACAAGTCTGCATATTTTTTAAAGTTCTAATATCATACAGAAAATGAAAACTTGTATCTTTCTCATTTTATTTTTACATGTTGTAACTCCAGTTTTTCATTCTTGCCTCTCTCGCCTTATATGCTGTTTAACTTCAGGTCCATGCTTGCATTTTTCTAGTGACATACCTGAAAGCAAAAATGTAAATGTTTCAAATCAACTGACTTTTAATCTAGTGTCCTGAAAAGAAAAAACAAACATTTTATATATTTTTTTGTCAGGAAAAATAGATGAGCTTGATTCTGTGCCCACATACCACTATACCACTGAGTACTGGTGGAGACATCTTGAGGATTCAAGAGCTGATACTAATCAAACCATCACTGCTTGGACCTATCCCTTTACTTTGTGAGAGCTGATTCTGTAATACAGATCACCACCAGCTGTAATAAAGAATTGCTTATTTTCCTGTTCTTGTATAGTGCTTTCTTCAGTTCTCAAACTACAATTTTTTTGCTGTAGTAGAGTAAGCAAAGCAATTTTATCTCCTCTTTCCCAGCTGTGTTGCCTTCTTTTCCTAACCTCCATCGCAGGTTGGTTGTGCAATACTGAGACACTGGCCAACCTATCCCACAACATAAATTGTCTACATTTTCGAATGGCTTTCGGGGAGGAGGAGAATTAGTTAAAAACTATCTCTCTGGGATACACTGAATTCTTAACCCTCTGCCACACAGATCCAGGACCAGACATGAAGAGGGAAGCAAAGTAGGTTTTTACAGCAGCTGAAGACCAAACCTTAGAAATATCTCCAAGGGAGCATAAGAGTTCTATCAGCCATATCTGCAGCACCTATCCTAATACTCCACTGTATATTGCAGCATTATATTTATGATGTATGTGGATCATACATATACAAAATTCATGTATGTTTGCTAACTAAATGCAATAAATACATTAAGTACAGTAAAATACAATTAGAAAAATAATAACATCTTTTTATCTTCTAACAGTGCTAGAAGTGTTTCTTTTCCAGATTTGTCAGGTTTTTTGTTTTGCTAGCAAACAAGAGTATAATTACAGCTTGGAGGATGCTACTAATACTTTAAATCTGCAAATTTAACTACAGATTCTTGATTCATGCACTGGTGGGGTTTGCAGTCCTGAGGGATATGGGGCCAGCTAAGAGTAAAGTCAGGACCCTGAAAGCAAAATTCCAGCTCTTCAGGGAGTTAGTCAATAGGGACTCCCTGGGAAACTGCCCTCAGGGACAAGGGAACAGAACAGAGATGGCAGATCTTTAAGGATGCTTTCCATAGACCGCAAGAGCTCTTGATCCCCAGGTGTAAGAAGTCAGGAAAGGAAGGCAAGAGTTCAGTATGGCTGAGTGGAGACATGAAGGGCGAGAAGGAAATGCACAGGCAGTGAAAGCAGGGGCAGGTATCCTGGGATGAGTATAGGGACGCTGCCTGGTTGTGTAGGGTCGAGGTCAGGAAGGCCAAGGCGTGGTTGGAGCTGAACTTGGCAAGGGATGCAAAGAATAATAAGGCGGCCTTCTACAGGTATGTCAGCCAGAAAAGGAAAGTCAAAGAAAGCGTACCCCCAGCGAAAGCAACGCCCGGTATCAATCGAGGCAGGGGGATGAAGGGATGGAGAGCAGCCCTGCCAACAAGGACTTGGGGGTACTGGTGGATGAAAAGCTGGACATGAGCTGGCAATGTGCCCTCACAGCCCAGAAGGCCAACTGTATCCTTGGCTTCATCTAAAGAAGTGTGGCCAGCAGGGTGAGGGAGGTGATTCTGCCCCTCTATTCTGCTCTGGTGAGACCCCACTGGGAGTACTGCATCCAGTACTGATGACTGCACAACAGTATGAGAGGGGAGTAATTTTGGAATAAAGTTAAAATAGGTGACTGTAGCTTTAAGCCCCAAGTAAATTAATTCTGTGGTCCTTTATTTTGTTTAAAAATCAGCTCCTCAAGATGTTATTCATGAAACTCTGATTGATATTGTCGTGAGCTGAAGTGGTGTTTGCTTTTTTTCCTGATCAGTAAAGCTGATAAAAAGCTGATACAGCCTTTTTCAGATCCATTGCTGTTTTTGGTTCATTAATTACAGAGGTGAGCAAATCCGATAGGTTGGCAGGAGAGAATAAGCTCTTACAAAGGCAAAAATTTTTCTGCATGTAAAAGCAGGGCAGTCTGCCATCTTACAAAGAAAGAGAAAAAAAGAAAGATACTGTTCTGTTAAAACAAACAAAAAAACCCCCCAAACCAAAAACTGCCCCCCCCCCCCAATGAAGGGTTCCATGTGCCAGTGAAACCTTTGTTTTAATAGGCAGACATGGCACTTTCTATGGATATCAGTTTTTATGTTAACACTTTCAAACTTGGAAGTGGTCAAAATCTTAATCCAAATCAAAGCATAGTGGCTTGCAAGCGCCTCTTGAATATTTTTTCACCCAAAAATTTTCTTTGATATTAGAATTTTTATCAAGTGACATTCTATATGAGTTAGCTAATTAAATAGTAAGTTTTTCCTTGTCAGGAATTATCTAATTTTCTAACTGCATCACCAGTTCCACATTTTGAGCCCTAAATTGTATCATTGTATGCATGTGACTACCTCCTGCTGAGGGATTACCTTCCAGATATCTCAAAGGCATATAGGATACATTCTAGAAATAGATTTAAAATTTAACTAACAATAATGTAAGTATTCAGAATATTTGTCTCATTTAGAAATTGTGACTTGTATATAAACCATTGCTTATATTATGCTACAGGCAAAATACAGCTTGCTGCAAACCAGTTTGATATTTTTAAAATCAGTAATTAGTTAATTCTTCCTCAGAAAAACCTTCTGCTTCCTTTCCTCAGAACTCATATTAAAAAATATAAGGGTTTTCAAGTATTGGTTTGTGAGGCATCCTATTTTCATCTTCTTTCTCAGGCCCTAATGTTGACTTATATGAACTTAGCTGTTCATAAGAACTTCTTACCTGCTCCTATCACAAGAAGGTTCTTTGTGACTGTGCAGTGTAATACAATTCATGATACCCACACAGCAAATACTATTAGTTTTGATGTTATGTTATTAAATACAGTGTATATTTTCCTACGTGTTACATAGTCTATGGCCAAGCTATGGTCATTGACAATGATTTTTTGGACACCCTCTCTGTAATATGGTATGAGAGTCTGAAAAATCAATGGAAAAAGCATTAATTATTGATACTTGCTCCTCAGAACTTTCTGTATTTCATTTCCTGCCTTGATATGTTCACAGGTAATGTATTCAATGTGCACTGGTCCCTCAATAACCTTGGTAAAACTATGGCCCATGCAAATTAAAAGATAGTTCCCATGGCTTTAATAGGATCATGGATTCATTTTGCCCAGAGGAGTTTTCATAATTGCAGTGTGAAGTAGGAGATGCAAGGCTGTGCAAGCTCCTAGTGACTTAAGTTCTTGTAACTTCTCCCTCTCCTTTCTTTATTTTTTATTTCTGTTCTTCTAGAAAGGGAAATCTGGCATGTGACTTTACACCATCTATAATATGGGCTATAGCTGCCCTTAAGTGTTCACCTTTTAGCATGATTATAGGTTTGAGCACTCACATACAATATTATATACCAGTATTTTCTTTCTTCTGTTACCTTGTATTAAAGAAATAGAATGTGTTAGGCATATGTTCTTTTGGTAACTTCAGCATAGGGTGTCTTTTTAATGAGCAATATCAACAAATATCAACAAAAAGTCCATTTTTTAGGTCTGTGAGGAA
>NW_010558535.1:0-22384 GCF_000687285.1 Phaethon lepturus
CTCCTGCTCTGACCTGGGGGTCTGCAGGGCTATTCCTCACATAATCTCGCTCCTCTTTCTGGCTGCCATTGCACAGGTTTTTTTCCTTTTCTTAAATGTGTCTGCCCAGAGGCACTGCCACCATCGGTGACGGGCTTGGCCTTGGCAGGTCCCTCTTGGAGCCACTGGCACTGGCTCTGTCGGACACAGGGGAAGCTTCGAGCAGCTTCTCACAGAAGCCACCCCTGCAACTCCCACTGCTACCAAAACCGTGCCACGCAAACCCGATACATTAGGCACAGAATGAAATCTCAGTACCTCAGAATTTGATCCTGTGGCACTAAATGACCAGCAAGTATCATCTGAGTCCTACAGACTTGTACACTTCCATTTATGACACTGTCCTGCTTATCCTACTGATGAGTCAAGATGTCTTTCATGAACACTCTCTTGGAAATACCTGGAACACTACAGCTTGGCCAGACCTCCCTCTCCACGAAGCTGTATATGATCTCAAAACTCTCTGGTAAGAGTTGGGAGAGATGATGGAAGAACTTGCCATTATGCACAGTAAAAACCTGTGAATAAAGATGCAATATACAGTCTAGAGCAAGTAATTAATATCAATAGAAAACATAGATCTTTTCTGTGTCTATACACTATACAGCAATACTCCCCCCCTTTTTTTTTCCCGTGAAGGAAAGTCGTTACTAAGAATAATGGGGCAACACTAATATAAATTTTGCCTGACATAATGTAGCTTTGTTATAAGTTATGCTAGTTGAGGAATCACTTTAACTATATTGATTTTCCCTCCTCTGCAGTGTACAGAGTGTATTCTTCTTCCCACTGTAGCGTATTTGGCAACCTGAATCAGACAAGTGAACTGGGGTGCAAGACGCCCGGAGTCAACCTCTGATTTGGTCGGTGGTGCAGTCACATCACCTCTGTCTCTGCCTCCCACTCTCCCTCTGTCCATCCTTCTCTCCCTTTGGCTCTCCCCATTAGTTTGACAGAAAGCTCTTTTCGGCTGGCATGGTTCTTCAATGTCTATTTGTACAGCGTAATGAGGTGTCAGTCTTGGGACAGGCTCTTGGAAACTACTGAAGTATAAATTGTAATAGAAATTAATTAAGTGTATACTAGTGTCCTAGGTGTCAAGGCAGAGTGTAAAAATGATCTCAAGTAAAATGGTTTGAATGTTTTAAAGTGTCATCCAAAGCTCCTCCAGATTTCAGAGGCTTAAATCCATCCCTTAACAGGCAGCCAGGGCTTCCTGCAATGTACTCTCGTCCTGCACAGACAACTTTGTGATGTGAAATAAAAGCTGAAGCTGAATCGTCGTGGGTTAAAGCCGGTTATTCCCACAGTTCCCATTTCCTAATGTTTTCCACTCATGATGTTCTTCACTTTTAATGTTCATAGTAACTCATGCCAAAAAAGGTGTTTCCTATCATGTTCTCCTCACATTGTGTATTGTGGTGTTTTTTGTTGGGTTTTTTTTATTCCATATTTTCAATCCCCAGAGAGCTAAGGTTAGTCATGAACACGCTTTTGGCTATCAGATTCATGTGTGGTTTGCTATAGCAACAAACAAAAGCATTAGTCAGAAACTGGCATGAAGCTATAAACACATATTTTTTTGTGATATTACCCAGAGTTAGCTTAATTTATGTGGTACACTGTTGCCACAGAACTGCATCCTAGTTAGACCATTACGCTTGTTGAATAGGAACTTCATAGAAAATCCAAAGAATACATTGCAGAGAAATAAGCAAGTCTGTTAACTGATGTTGTCATCTGAAGATCACAAGCCAAATTCTGCTATTGCACTGGTATAAATCCAGCTGAACTCCTTCAGAATACGCATTTAGATGAGAGTACAAAATCTGAATCTATAGCTATTGAATAGCAGGAAAATTAAAATCAAGCAAATAAACAGTCGCTTTGCCTTTGCTGTTTTCACCTGCATAATTTTACTGCAGCAAAATGATTAGAGGTAAGCATTATCAGATTGCGGTAGACTGTTTAAGTTCACTGCCAACACACTTGGAAAACATTATCTGCAGCATGGCAGGGAGAGCGAGGCTTGGTTAAAGATTGTCTCTCTCCAGATGTGCCCACACAGCCCTGGGAAGGTGCCGTTCGTGCAGAGCCAATGTCTATGTAGCCCATCCGGGGACGGGGAGGAGCGGCTCGTGCAGCAAGTACTGGTATCCCTGGGGAGCTGGCTGGGTTTGTATGGCATTCACTGAAATCCCACAGCTAGGCAGCTACTAGTTCCCGAGCCAGCTAGTTTAAAGGTTGCCCTGAAGGCTCTACAGAAGTGGTGATTTTTGCCTAGGCAGAGTAGGCACATTCCTGATTTGTCTTCTCTTTACTGCACCTTTTCAGGAACATGAGCCCTCCTCTTCTTTGACAGCTGCATTTAATAAAAAACACATGGCTGAAAAATGTGTTTTCCAGTACCCCTGAGCTGGCACTGCTCAGCAAGGAGAGCTTAAACTTCCCTAGAAATTGTTCAGAAACATTTTCAGACTCCTCTCTTCAGACACATAGATGTGATGTGTTGGTGACTTCCCTGCTGCAGAGGAGTGCAGAGTAACATATAAGTAATATCCACATGTGTTCAAGTGATAAGAGCAACAAAACCCTCAGAGCCTTCTTGTACCTACCAGTCCAGAAGTTTTTAACTGGGCCAGTGGTTCCAGCTGCAGTGGATAATCCCGCAGCAGCATGTAGTTTGCACATGCACACAGAGGCCCTCTGAGAATGGACCTTCGAAGTCCAGGGGTCAAGAATAATATCTAGCACCAAGTGTTGGCCAAGCTGTGTTCCAAAACCAAAGAGCTCTTTGCCATAACTAAATCCATATGCAGAAGAACATGTCCCAGGAGATCCTACATTTTAGCCCTGGCCCTGTTCACTGCACTTTAAAATTGTTGGTGCTGGGTCCTATGTACTTGAGACCCTGTCCTGGTGTCTTTTCAAAACCTTTTGAGATAATCTTACCATGGTAGATTTACATGGTGTAGAACTGTAAAAGGATCTGTTTTTCAGTTAGTAGCTCCTGAAATAGGACTTACTCAGGTTTATGTGTGGGTTGTCTTTGCCCTTTTCCTGTCTGTGCCCAGTTGCATCAAGACCTGCATTGAAAGATGTCAAACGCTTACTTCCTCTGAAAACAGGAGAGCTCTGGCTGTTTGTCATCTTCAAAGATCAGCCCAGTGCTTTTCTGTTTCCTTTACCCCCTTTTGGTCATATGGGGACAGACCTTTCCCATAAAAGTGTTTGAAGTGTGATTCAGTAGTGTTCAAAGTCTTTGCAATGAAGAAAAAGCAAATTCTGCTCTCAGTGTAGTTGCAGAAAGCTGACAAAACTGACCCCAACAGCACTATATAAAGCAAATATTTCAGTCATTGCTAAAATGTTATTGACATCTCAGTTCATGGAGGACTTTGGGACTGCAGTATTTAAAAATGTCACAGTAAGATGGTGATGGATCTTTATGTTTGTTGACGGTAAAGTGAAAATTATTCCACCTTGTAAACAGAGTAATTTCATGGTAGCAATCGTTCTCCTTTTCTGGCTTCATTGACTGTAAACTGTGTATGGTGGCAGGGCAAGGAATTCAAATGCACCTTCCTTAAGAGAGAGCAATAGTCCTTCTGCTGCACATGATGAACTGTAGCTCACAGACAGAAAGCAGAGAGTCCTCACTGGGGCGGTTGGATGAGGCAGGGAACAAGAGAGCATTAGTAAAACACCATTAGTTTTAAAATACTCTTTGCAAGGATATGCAGAAAAACCTGCAGATGGACTGAGGGGCATCTCCAAGTGCCTCCCATTCTATCCTCTTGCACTCAAACTCTCCACAGCTCTGCAAATCAAGGTGGTCATTGCCATTCTGCAAAGTGGGGACAAGCCACTGGGTTGTCCTCCTGCTGCACAGATGTAAATGACTGGGCAGAAGCCACTTGAGAGAAGAATCAGATCCACCTATGTGCAGTAAATCTCAGAGATTGTAACTGAAGCCCTGGGGTCTTCCTTTTCCTTATACTAGCTTTGTATTGGTACAAGGCTTTTGATTTCAGTAGAGCCTTTGATCTAGCTAAAGGGCAAAATGTAATTTACTCTCCCTTATACATTAGTCTGAATCTGGTACACCATGTGCCTTCAAAAATAATGCATCCTGTTTTAACTGGGTTAAAAAATATTTAACCTGTGTGTGAATAGACAATTATGATAAAGAAACAATTACTCATTTCCAGAAGATATCATTATTTTCTTATTACAGAAGGGTTCTGAATGTTTGGAACTGTTATGAATCAGCCTTAGGGTTGATAATCAAATCCAAGAAATAGTCCTCTTAGTGCTTTCAAACAACTCCACCCATGTCAATTCATTCACCAGTTACTACACGGATGAACTGCAGAGTAGTTACTTTCTCGCTATTTGAGTCTTTAATCAAAAAGAAATCCAGAACTGCAGTAATGAGTCTCTAAAAAATGGTTTCTCCCCATCATTTATACTAGCCTCTGTGAAACATAAAACTGAAATCTATTTCAGTTAACTCAACTGTGTTTTCCTCTAACATATTAGGCAAGCATGCTGGTTTGTTATTTCTGGGTGCCTCAGTACTGACTACACGGTGCAGAGGAGGAAAATGAGCACTGAACCATTTAAAAACCACACACAGATATTCAAATACATTTTTTGCAAAAATATAATGCAAAGAAATTTTGTCATCTTCAGTTTTTCCTTCTACAACTTAACATACACTCAAAATTTCAATGTTATTCAGCCTCACATATCTGTGTATTTCTAATTTCAAGCAATAAAGTTCACTAATTTTTAAAAGAAGACAGTTATCAAACAGCAAGTTTAGAAAATGCTGGGGCAACTTATACATCTGCTAGGAAAAAACTTTCAAAAAGGAAGTGAAAACCAATGAACTGAAATAAGGAGATAATATTTTTGGAAAGAATTTGGTAGGTCACCTGTTGAATTCTTTTGAAATCTGACCTTTTTTGGACTGAAAACCATGTTTATAGTCCATTTTTTCGGATTTTAATTGCGTTGATGTGAACAGAACTATACTAATTAATTTACTAATTCAACTCAATGGATTAATTTATCTGTAAATGAGCTTTTATGCTTTTGTAAACCCACATCTGCATCCAGAAATTCTCTCTAATTTTTAAAGGGACTCTCCTACTCCACATAAAAAAAAACAAGAGAAAGTGAGCTGTGCCAAATACTATTTTGTTACCATCACTGTTTATTGACAGAAAAGATTTTTATCTTAACAAAGTGAGGGAACTGCTAACTTTATCTTTGATGTAAAATATTTTCCCATAATAATTTTCTGTCACCTTTATCCCTTATCTCTTGTATTACATATATATTAAGGAATTTAAAAGCTTAAAAGATATTTTCTTCTATGATGATTTACATGCAAACAAGTTGCACAGGGAACTTTCTCTCAAACTGAAAACCTGTTTCCAAGGGCAGATATTTATATAAAAGCCCCCATAAATGGTTGTGGAAAAGCTACAAGGGTTTTGCTGCATTCCTGTTTTGAGAGGGGCTATGCCCAGCACACCAGAGAGACGTGCAAAGTAACATCACTCCATTAATATTGCTACATCTGGGCACTTAATTCTGCACTGAATTTTGTCAGTGAAGTAAAGAGAGAGGACAAATCTTCCTAGACCACAAGGATCTTTAATGTGAAAAAAAAAAAAATATCTATGTATATATATGTTTACAGTTATATGAAAACACAGTTTTTTATTGTGCATTGATGCTGATAAGGTTGTTTTTTAAGCAGTGGTTTTGAAGAGCAGGTTGGGATGAAAAATCTGTTTCTAATTTGGGGTGGTAAGTGCCATTTATATAAAGCCCGCTTTGGTCTTTTTGCATAACATTAGTAGATCCTCTATTCTTATCCTTATCTTATGACCTATTCTTAGGGGACCAATGTGCTTTCTACCAAAAGCAGCAAGAATTAGCATCCTCCTTTAATGTGTCAGAAAGGGGACAAAAAGTAGCCGGCTTACTCTGCTACCTCTCCAGGTCAGTACTGGGCTACTTTAAGAAACAGCTTGGTGTTACGACCACTACTTTTCATGCAGTCCTTACTCTGCGGCCAGAGAAATTGGGTCTCCAGGGCTGACAATCAAGCCTACACAGACAGAACGATCACTTTTAATAAATGTATTAATTTGATTAATTTCTAAATCTGAGCAGGGCTGTGCTTTGGCAGTGGAACAGGCAATCTGCTCTGGGAGAAGCCTGGATTCTTGTGGGGGTGAATCAGGGAGGAGGAGGAATGTGGGAAAGTTAATTTGCGTGAGCTTTATGTGCCTTATCTGCAATAAGCACCCACCTGCCTCCCTTCTAGGCAAGTCATGGTAAGAGCTGAGTTCACAGCTATCTGACAGGGAGGACAGTAGGAACCAACTGTCCCTCTGAGAGGAAGGCAGCTTTGCATTCACTTTCAAAGACTAGTTTGTTATATAGGTGAAGAGGTTTCTTTCAAGTGAAAAAAGCTGCAACATGCCTAATCAATATATCGGATAACCAAATAACCGCAGAGTAGTTCCTACTAGGGTTTCTGAAGCTGGTAAGGTGGTAATCAAGTGCGAGCACTTCACTTGCAACATGCCCCTGAAGACCTTCTTAAAATCCAGACCATCCAGATCACAGAATCACAGAATCATAAAATGATAAGAGTATTTTGGGTTGGAAGGGACCTTAAAAGGTCATCTAGTCCAACCCCCTTGTAATGAGCAAGGACAGCTTCAACTAGAGCAGGTTGCTCAGAGCCCCGTCCAACCTGACCTGGGATGTTTCCAGGGATGGGGCATCCACCACCTCTCTGGGTAACCTGGGCCAGTGTTTCACCACCCTCCTTGTGAAAAATTTTTCCTTATATCTAGTCAAAATCTGCCTTCTTTTAGTTTAAAACCATTATCTCTTGTCCTATTGCAATAGGCCCTACTAAAAAGTCCGTCCACATCTTTCCTGTAGGCCCCCTCTAAGTACTGGCAGGATGCAATAAGGTCTCCCTGGAGCCTTCTCTTCTCCAGGCTGAACAACCCCAACTCTCTCAGCCTGCCCTTATAGGAAAGAGTTGTCTTTCAAATGGACAGTGACACCCTGGGAGATTTTAGCTGGGTATCCATGCAACCATTTAGAGCACTGGTAGAGGCTCAACTGCGAGTAAAAGCGGTATACCCCAAGAGATAAAATTGTTGAGAGTCCCAGGAGAGGAAACTCCTGAGGATTGCAGTGGATTAGACCAGACATTATTGCTTTATTTGGCTATGAATCTCTAACCCAATTTTGCCCTGTCCAAAAGGGTGGTATGCAATTTTTGTTCAGTCCAGGAGCTAGGATGTAGATAATGATGGCTAAAAAGTGATTCCTTTCTCTTACTGGCTTTGTGAGAATAGAGGCCCTACAGTCCTGGAAAAAGATCATAGTGGATTATTATCAGTGAGGGTCCTAATGTCACACCATCATCACAATAATTATACACCAGAACACTGTGGGAATTCATGCAGGAAGTGGAACACACATTGGAAACCCATTCTGTCATGTAAAACCTGAGAGAGAGGAAAATTCCTGCCTAAGACAAGCAAACAGGACAAGAGGAGGGGTGGACCAAGAGAGACAAATTGAGGTATCAAGCACTGCCACCTGCTTTTGCTGTCTCTTTTGGACATCATTCTAGTCATGTTCTCTCAACAAACTTTGGCTGAGAGCTTATTTTCAAGAACTGTGTTACTCCTATGAAACATTATTCTTTTTTAGCAATAGGTGAGATATAGGGCTCATAAAATATTTTAGTAAATATTTTACTCTTGTACCAGAAGAGTTATGTGGATCTTGCCAAATTACATTTCCTATATATCCAAGTAACCAAAAAATGGGGATAGCTGGATGAAACTCATTAACCCAGGGTCTGGGAAATATCAATTTGACAGTTGCAAAAAAAAAAAAAAAAAATCCCCCGTGCTTTTCATGTTTAAATATGACTCAAGCTGAGAAAGTCTGTGCAGAGCCCCACCAGAGTGATTTATTCTCACGCTCAGAAATGTCCTATGGATTCTATTAAGTTTATCTTTACCATCAGAGGAAAGGTGGACCACTGTAAAAATAAAGAGCTCCTTTGTGATCGGTGTCATTAAATATTTTGCTCCTCTTGTGAAGTGTGAGCAGGCATGCTTTTAATATTTTTAAATCTGTGGGCAGACCTTATCAATAAACACACGCTCCAGGGAAAACCCTTCACTCTCCTTTTCATCTGGAGGCTGCTAGTTTCTCTTTTTATGGTAGTGTTTATATCTGTTCCTAGTTGCCAGTGCTCTTCCACATCTTCCCCGATATTAGTCAACCTGTAGAAAATGCTCTATAAAATCCTGCAGAGCTCAGTATGGTCTGTAAGAGACCTTAACTCCCTAGGCATTTCTCCACTTGGACGTACTTTGCAAAGCAGAGTACCGTTCCTTTTGATACAAGTAGGAGCTAACTTCCTGAGCAGGTCTCTGGCTGGGCGAGGAGACTCACGATCGATCGTAACTGCCATACATTTTCTGTTTTTGGAAGGTTTTGAGGTGAGGTGGTTCGAAGGCTCTTCATGAAGTACTCTAACTGCCGACAAGGGCAGCTTAACATACCAAGGCATGGAATCAAAACATCTTGTTCATGCCTTGAATGGAAGGAAACTATTCACACGTTGGCTATCTGGGAGTAGCTGCTCCTTTAGCTCTGCTGTGCTACGAGCCCTGCCTTCGGCTCCCGAGCCTGAGCCGCGTTCCTCACAGCACAAGCATGCGCTCAGTGGCCGAGTGCAGCCCGGGGGCATCACCAAACCAAGTGCAAAACAAAGGCGGGAGTGTAGCTTAAGCACAGGCCTAGCTGGTTCTGATAGCATCCTGCAGATAATGAGGCCTGTTAAACCCCTTTAGCAGCAAAATCTTTATCTTTGTTCCACAGACTAGTCCTTTGTCTTCATCCCACAGAAGCAGTTAGGGAGACCAGAATTTCAGGGCTTGGTGGGGAGGGTCCTACTCCCAGCACAGGGCAGGGGGGAACTCTAAAGGGGAGGTGCTATTCCTCACTGGAGGCAGAGCGGCTGCTTTTTCCGCGGTGGCAATGGTTCATTTCAGAGCTGACAAGCTGGTTCGTCCAGGTGGAGCTACTGGGTGCCCCCGCTGCCTCGCTGGCAGCGGCTCAAGTGACGTAACATTGCGTTCCTGCGGCGGAGGGCTGGAGAGGCGGCCTCCTCCCTGAGACTGCGCCCGCATCTCCCTGTTGCCATGTATCCTGCCCGGATAGAGTGACAGCCGCGGCATGCCTGCTGCGGTCCTGCCGTGCCCCGGAGCCCTGCCCAGCAGTTGCTGTAACTCAGTCCGTGGGATCTTGCAGGACAATGGAATGAATCCAGGTCTGTGGAATGTGCTAGGAAATCTCTGTAGAAGATGAAACCTCTTGATTTTTCGCTGGGGGTTTTCCCCAGCATAGTTGGAGCTGCTTACTGGAAATGCCATGGGCCTGCTGGAGCTCGTGGTCAAGCAGACACAGACAAGAGCCTGTGCCATGAGCTGGGCTTTAAACCTCGTGGCAGCTTCCTCAAGGAACACCGTGCATGCATAAAAGAGTTTATTTGCAGACACTTTCAGATTCTTATCTTTGCCAACTGACGCTTGCAGGATCGTTTTCCTCCGGCATTGCTTGCTTGGAAGGACATGCCTCCTCCATCAAACTGCCCAGGAGGATTTGAGTGGTGGGGATTATTGCTCTGAACTGCCACAGCTAAGCCCCTCACACTTTAGTCCTCTTTAATGTAGCATTAGGACTACATTCTACTTCATACTACCACACTTCCATTTGTAACTTGAGCTGAGGAAAAAAACTCTGGGGGAAACAAAAAGAAATAGTGAAGCATTTAAGGACGCTGCTGATACTGAGTATTTTTGTGCTTGTACATATCATTTACACAACAAATTTAGTGCAGGAATTGGCAAATTCTGTCTTGTCAAGCTAATTGATGCAGTTAGCAGAACACGAAGATCTGCTTGTGGATTCAGAGATCTTTAGAACAAGTGATTTTGCAAAGTGATGAAAGCAGTTCTTTTAAGTGCCAAAAAATCATGTTTGTATCCAGAAAATGGTAGCTGAGATTGAAAAGGTGGTCCTTTTGCTGTCATTGTAATTTTGTCTATGAGGGCTTTTAAAAAAATCTGATTTACACCATTTTTCAGTCATGGGAGCTTTAAGAAAACCAAACCAAGAATGCAATAGCTTATATGCTTGATGACATTGCCTAGCTGAAGTGACATTTTAATTAGCTGGTTGAACTACCTTTATTCATCAGTCACCAGTCTTCTGGGATATCCTGGGAAACCTAAAGAACTCACTGCAAGGTACATTAATTTAATAACTCATTAAAATAATAGAGACAGTGGGTTGGGATGGGTCTAAAAAAGAAGCAGACATGGAAACTGAAACACAGATGTTGCCAAAGAATAAGTAAAATGTTTGAATTGCTGTCTTTTTGCCCATAACCCTGAAGTGAAAACTTTCTCTTACTAAAGTCAGGTGAACCTACCTATCTGAAAAAGTGCTCTCGAGAGGCCAAGTTGAATGCCTAGCATGTGCATAGCGTTCTTGTTACCAAGTGCTTTCCTGAACTGTCATCTACAATTTTAAATATTCTAACTATTCTAAATATTCCCTATTTCAAATATAAGAAGTGAATCAGAAGGGGCCGCGGAGCTTCACAGCAGCACTGCTTAGGCGGCTGTGAGAGCTCTGAGGGAAGAAAAGGAATCCCAGTAGTTGCGATAGAGGGAGAACAAGCTGTGGGGAAAAAAATCAGGCATTTTGAGAAAGGCGTTTAATTTTAAAAATAAGAGGAATTCTGGAGCAGTGCATTAGCAGTGACTTGCTATGCATGAGAAGTAACAGGCCCATGACAGGGCACCTGAGGGCACAGGGTCCGACAGCTCCAGGAAAAGAGTTCTGATAGAGGAGCCAGCTGAAGCTGTCCATGACAGCAGCGATGCACAGGCTTATTTACAGTGAGACATAAGCACATGAGGGAGCAATGTGAAAACTGCTGACCTACATATATGAATTCTTTGCAGGATCAAGCACAGTGCCAACAATGGCAATGACATTAAATTATTATTGTTGTTGTTTGTCTTGCAGTTCTTCACTCCTCCTTTTCTTTACTACTAATAAAAATCAGGTTATGCACCCAGTGTATGCTTCATATTGTCAGAAAAGACCTGAGCAGAAGATGTCCCAGCCTTGCCCACAAGTTAAGGCACAAGTCTTCTAACTGGCAGTGGACTCAAAGCTATTAATTTCCACAATACTGACCAAACTAGACCATTTGTTTTTTATCATAGCTGAGAAGTGGTAACTAGCAAGCACCAAAATCCTAGTAAAGAAAAGGCACAGGTTGTGACCTTAATGTGTTAACAACTAATAATTAATGAGTGAGCAAAGCATACAAGTTTTCACCTGTGGACAGATGTTTACCGCAGATAAGGTTTCTGTTAACAGAAAGTAATTGTTGAAGTTAAGTAAAGTAATTCACATCAGTCAGTACATGGCAAGAAGGAACCTCTTCTCCTGGTGAGGATATTACCTAAGAATGAGCAATATTTAACCTTCATCTTTGTAAAAAATATATGCATTACAACTATTGCTACTCTTGTCAGTTTTGACCGACCTGCACTAAAATCTCAGGGAAAACAACACAACAGTAGCATTTTAGTTGTATCCAAGAACAAACAGAATAAAATAAAACAAAACAAAACAAAACAAAGCCACTTTTAGCAGGAAAGATAATACCTAAGAAGTTGATGCAAGGAAAAGTTATATGTTTAAAGATAAGAGCAGGTTATTTAATTCACTACATTCATACGCAAACATAAATTTACTATAAAATCTTAAAAGGCAGAAAGCCCGAATCTAAGAATTGCAGAGAGAGAGATACAATTTGTAAACAAAGAAGCTAGGATGATCAGCAAAGGATGTTATAGTTTCTTTTTTTAACATCATCTCCGGTATTCTCATTTGTTGTTTTATTTGTTTTTAAAGTATATAGATTATGGTAAATTTATATGCCAGTGTCCCAATTAAAGCTAGATTTCTCTTCAGTTTATACAGTATATTAAAGCACAATTGACTTGAATTCAATGACACTGTCATAATTTAAATTGATTATAATATCTCAAATGTGGTTTTGGAGACTGTTACCCATCCAATGTGAATACCAAAAAAAGAACGTGGTTTTACATTTTTGTGGTTTTACCCAAAACAGTCCCACTGGGTTGCTAGATGAAAAATAAAATCATTTTTAAAACAGTATTTAAAAAATCAAATGCAATTTTCAGTCGTACGATATGAAAATGTTCCAGCCTATATAACTCCTACTGCCTACTTTCAAAAAATGCCGTTGTTCTGAAGTCAGTTCAGTGGCTACTAGAAGTAGTCACTGATGTAAATTCCATCTTGTTTATGAAAACATTTTGAACAAAGCATTGATTGTCCAGAGTTTATAAAAAAAGTTAAAACCTATAAAATGTTGGCATCACTACTATTTGGGGCATGAGAATGACATGCATATAAAACATAGTTTATTGGCACAGTCTTTTATGCGCAGAAAGAAGGCTTTGCTGAAAATGGAATTCACCGATGTACTGTAATTTCCCTCTTTTATAGATTTGTTTTTAATGTATTCTAAATTGGGGAAAAATCTAAAGCAAAATTTTAGTCTACAGTAGAGGTCAGGGGCACAAGAAGTCTTTTATTACATGGGTTAGCTATAGTAGAGGGGAGAATTAATATACAAGTAGGCAGAGTTTGGGGAAATCGGGGTGGATGCAAAGACCTCAGTGAGGAGGTCATTTGTGTAGCTGGCAACCCGCCATGCAATCGTCTCAGCCACATCTGTATTAGCCCTGGGGACAGTAATCTGTTGCTCCATTTTGTAGGAAAGAGTCCTACTATCCCCATTTAGGAGAGGTAGCACTCCACAGGAGGACTCTCTCTTCCTGCCCATCCTGAGGTGGGTGAAAGAGGCCTTTTATGCAACACATTTGCATCTTAACAGAAGGGGATTTTTTTCCTGGTAACATTTTGGCAAACCTTGATCCACAACCCCTATAGCAAGGACAAGGAGAGCAATAACCTGCCAATATTTGGCCAAGCATGTGAAGCCACCCTTGTGCCTCATACACCACTGCTTTGTTTTATCAACAGACGGTAGAAAATAAGAAACTTTTCTCCTGGTCCAGGCCCAGATGAGATGTCATCCAGGCCAGGTCTACATCCACACTGAACAAGACTTGGCAGTGTCATTTGTTGTTTTATAATGGCATCCCAACGGGAAATAAGTGTTCAGGTCTCACTGCAGGAAGTGATCTAATTCTCTTGGATTTTATGAGTAGCCTGTTCTTAGCAACAGGAAGATTTTGAAGATGTTTGTTACCTAATCATTCTAAGTATCCTTTGGTTAAAACATTTTAAAAGTTTTACCTCTGTTAGAACTTGTAGGATAGCTGCAGTACCCTAGTCTCATAGTCACCTTCTCTAGATGGTGATAAATCCACTGCAGAAACTATGCAAGACCATTCAAGTCCTGAGAAGAGCACCCCATACTTGCACTGCTCCAGTTCTAGACAACTAAGATGTCACTGAAGATGTAACTTACATCAGAGTAAGACAAGAGAAACAACAGCAGAGCAGCCCAAGAATTCTCCAGATAATTCTTTCATTTTTCTTTTCCAGTAGCAAAATTATTGGCAGCCACCAGGGATTAATGCTGTAATTAGCCTTGAAGTGCTGCACTGAAGAGCAAACAGTCTAGCAAGCCAAGCAATATTCTGTTAAGTCATTCTACTGGACTGCAGGGCTTGTGGGTGGGGCTCTCCCAAGAGAAAAATATGGCAATGCCACAAGACTAAGTCCTTACTATTTCTTGGAATTTTAGTAACAGCCATAAAATTCTCTGTTGGCACCTGAATCTTTAGAAGCACTAAGCAAATTAAACAATCAATCCTCAGTCCTGCAGCTCTTCTCCTCATATGAAGCTTATTAAAGTACATGTGGTGAAGAGCTTCATGAATGGATTCCAGAATTTTCAAGCAGTAACGCCTAAAATCAGGTTCATAAACCCACATCTAAATTTTTTAACAAAATTTTTTCCAATTTTCTTGAGCTTCTGAGAATTGCAAATGCTAGAGCTTTTGAAAAAAAACCTCAAGCCAATTTATGCAGGTCTTTAATGTGAACTAGGGTCTGCATTTTTTATTGTCCACCATAGGCATCAGGATTAGTCTTGTGAAGGCTAAAGGAAGTATAGTCTGGCATACCTGATGTGTTCTGAGTTGATCCTAGTTCGCTGGAGCTAAAGCACCACTGGAGAGCTGATTAAGATGATGTACATATGGGTAATGAAGATGCCTTCTATTCTATCAAGTTTGGAAACTTGGCCCACAGACTGACATCAGATATTCCCACTGAAACCACACTCCTATCATTCATCTTAACAAAGAAGTGGTCCACCACTCATCATGTGGGATAACTCTTTCAAACCTCTGCCTGTACTAAATAATTTCATCTTCAAAAAAGTCAAGGAAAAGTATAAAGGTAGGAGATAAAAAAACTATGAAGAAAAGCTAGCAAAATCACAGCCATTTTAACAAGAGTTTGGCAACAAAAGCTTGTAAGTTAGAGTGATTACATACATGCATAAGTCATGCCAGCTTGTCTGCACACATAGCATGTAATATCCACATCCAGAAATGTTGTGTTCCAGCCCAAGGATTCTTCATTTAAGATAGACAATGAATGAGTTGCACAGTTCTGCTTGCGGTTGTCTTCTCTAGTGTTCAAGCTTATTTTTAAACCGGAGGATCTCTTTAGGAGAGCCAAAACTGTGTATACTAATGGCAGTTGCAGAACTGGGTATGAGCGCGCTAGACAATCTGATGGCTTGAAAAAAACTGAGCATGGAGGCAAGAAAGAGACATAGTTATGAGGACAAGGACTTGTGCATGTATTAGAATAGCCTGTGCATCAGGGAATGTGTAATTCAGCTACACTGTCCTCTGGTGGCTAAGCCCAGATCACTGAAAACAATGATGTGCTCATGCTGTTTTCATTCTTCGGTGCCAAATTTAAGACATTTCAACAGAACCATACTTTCAAACAGCCCATCTCCTTCACCACATCTCTCGATGCCCTCAATACTTTTAAAAAGCAAGAAAGCAGAGTCTTTATGACTATCAGTGCTTCATGATGTTTACTCTCTGGATCTTGTCTTAAGACCTCTGTCAAAGACAAGAGTTTTGAGAAAGGGAATTTCAATCAATTTAATTTATTGCCAGTTAATGAACTTTCAATTACTGATTCTGATATTTAAAAAAGAATAAAACCATTTAGGGAAAAACACCTCAGCTCCCCTCTGTACACCTCTCCTCCCCTCTTTCTGGTCTCCAATCCACTTGCTGTGGGCTATACTCCGTTTCTTTGGGAAGGTGAGGGATGGCGCAGGAGACGGGGGTCAGCAGATGGTGGCTGCTTTTCCTTTTCCACTCTAGCTGCCCCAGGGTGGGTTCCTCCACCAACCACTGACTCATCAAAGTTGAGTCTCCTCCTCTCTGCCCCTGATCAGGCAGCTTTTCTTCCTCTGGCCTCCTCAAAATCCTATTTTGCTCTAGCATTTTGCCTGCTCTGCCATCTCTCCTGCCTTCTCCTGCTCTGGTGTGGTCTTCTCCATCTTTCTCCTCTTCCTCTAGTGATACTGTCTCTTTTTCTCAGTGTTTACCACCCTTTCTTAAACATGTTTTCACAGACGAGCCAGAAACTCCTCCAATAGGTTCAGTATTGCAGGCGGAGCTGGCTGCAACCGTCTGCATCCAGCACAGGGTGGTCTCTGTTGTCCTACAGAGACCACCCCACAGCCATACCGCTGCCAAAACCCTGCCAATTCTGCCCAATACACACCTCAAGCCCCCCTTGGTAATAAAAAAAAAAAAAAAAATCTGGCCAACTTATAGTTCTACATTTTTTCCAATCTGGGCTTTTTTTCCTTCACAAGAGCCTTTACATTTCTGGATACAAATATTTCTGGTATCTTTGGAAAGATCAGCCTGACGAGAGCTGAGATAAGGAATCTAAATGAAAGCAGGCCTTTCTACAGCCAGCCCGTGCATGTCCCCCAGGCATGCTGCTCCGGAGGGCTTCAGCTTGCAAGCTGACTGCTCTGTGCTCTGCGTGGCTCCCACAGACACCAACAACGTCTATGCTGCTTGCAGGTTCTGGACGACAACTGAGACCGGCCGAGCCTCCAGGAGATGCTGATGCGGATGCAGATGCAGAGGACGAAGATTCTGTGAGTTTTTTTAGAGCTGGGTTTTTTGGGATAGGGGTTTGGCAGTTACATTGTTAAAACGGGATTTTAAATATTTTGTTTATAGCTGGGTCTTGCTGGTGATTTTTTTCCCTCATCAAAAATGCTATATTTCTGCTTGGGATTATCCTGACAGCTCAAAAGACAGAATGATGCTTCAATATAAAGTGATCTGCTCTTTGCCATGATTCACCAGCATAAGTTTAATATGAAGACTTAGTAAACTATTCCATGGCTGTTGACTACAGTGTCTTTTCTTTAAAGCATTAGCTGATTTAGGTTCCCTACCATTTGATTCCAGAAGAAGCATGCCAAGTGCTTGTCAGCAGAAATCCCTGCTGGGGGTCTTCTGTGGTTTGCTTGGTTATAGACAGCAATAAAGTTTGAAGCCACAGGACACAAATGTTAGGTGTGCAAATAAAGCAGAGGAAGGAATTCTTGTCATCTTTTGAAATTATTATTAATTGATCTGTCAGTATTTTCAGTCTGTTCAGCCCATAGATGCATACAATTTATAAAGAAAACAAAAATCAGCATACCATTGTTTTTGTCTCTCAGGAGTCTGTCCCTTGTGTTCTTGAGTAACATCCTTAAATGAGAATTGTATTTGTTCTTGACCTAAGGAAAGAATTATTGGTTATTCTACATCCACCATTACTAATGAGAGACTTGTACACAGAAGGAGGCTATGCCTAAGTAGAAAAACTCACCTAAAAAAATGGGTCACTGTTTCATGACGGATGTTCCTTTCCCACCACTCATTTCTTTTTCACAGGTTAATGAAGTGGCAGTAGAAGACATCCGTCCAAGGCCACAAGGATCATCTCCGGTTTATGAATATTCCATAGAAGAAGAATATTCAAAGGCAAGACATTGAGTTTTCATGCAGGCATGGCTTTACCAAGTTCATTCAAGAAGCTTTAGCTCCTACAACTAGCCAAGACATACGTCATGTAACAAGGATGTTGTTGCAACCGTATTGTCTTGCTGTTCCCACCAAAATCAGGGCCATGTTCATTGATGGTTTTGTATTGTACTGGATTTGTTGTGGGCCATACTCCTTTTTCTTGGCAAAAAATGCATTTGACTTCATTCCTTAAAGGACCTGGGGCAGAGCATGTCAAGAATTCACAGTGCTTTTCCTATTAGAATATTTAACTGGCTTGAATCTACCTAATACATATTTCAAAATTACCTGTGCCTCTTTGTTATTCAAAGGCAAAGATTTAATTAGTACAGTCACGCTGAGATAAGTAGGCAACAGTTTGAAATTCAACTGAAGTTGAATAAATGAAAAAAAGTATGTTCACAAAGATGAAAGCATGAGAAATGTGCTACATGAGTAACATACAGAAAAGCTCCTGATGTCTTGATGCAATTGGTCTCTGGTGTTCATTTCATGCAAAATTTGGTACAATGCAGGGAGGCCTTGGCTTCTAATTTGCTACAGGGAATAATAAAGTTAAATCATTCACATTGTACATTGCACTTGTAGATTCCGATTTTGCTCTGCTGCCATTAAAGTCAGCCTCAGTTCTTAGTCTAAACCAGGTATTTTAACTGATGTGGGACTTCTATTGTACTTTACAACAGCATGACTTCTGAACACTAAATAATTGCAAATTATTTTTCAGCTTCAAGAAGAAAAGAAAAAATATTCTACAGACAAATCAAAACAGAGTCATCCACAGGTCAGTCTAAAAGCACTCTGTAGTTTCAGGCATGTGGCTTACAAAATAGTAAAGTCCATTACAACACACAGACATGGATGGGTGGACAGAAGAAAGGACAAATAGGCAAAGAGTCACTTCAGTCTTGTTTTGACCAATCACAAATTGCCTACTTGTGGCACAGGCATGAACACTTACTTGTCCTATTTGGGGTCCTTCCATAATTCTTTTTAGCATTATTTAGCTTTCTCCCATTTGAGTATAGTACAGCATTATCTCTTAGTCTGACTTTTCTGGCCCATTGACTCTAATTCAGGTGCTTAACGTCTTCATAGAAAATACAATCATCTTTCAGCCCTAAAAAATTCCATATGTTTCATGTTTTAAAATTACAACGTTTTCTCTATGGACCTGATCCAACACAATCCTAACACATGAGCTTAATTCTTTTTTAG
The DNA here is from genome assembly GCF_000687285.1 of Phaethon lepturus. Taxonomy (NCBI): domain Eukaryota; kingdom Metazoa; phylum Chordata; class Aves; order Phaethontiformes; family Phaethontidae; genus Phaethon; species Phaethon lepturus. The sequence continues at coordinate 18,546 of NW_010558535.1, forward strand.
AACAGAATCAAACCCATGCCAAACAAATGCATTCTCTATTTTAGATAATCTTTCTTGGGCTACTGAAAATATACCTGTGGAGACTCATTTTTTTATTGTAGAATAATGTAGAAGACTTTGATACCAATGAATAAAAATTATAAATTCATACCTTTTTCTATATCTAGGAGACAATGGAAGTGACCCTGAAAACAGAAGTGGAAGCTGGTGCTAGTGGTTTTAGTGTGACAGGTGGAGGAAATGAAGGAATATTTATTAAAAAAGTACTTAAGGAATCTCCTGCTTCAAAAATATTTAGCCTGAGAGAAGGTACAGTCTGATTTTCTGTTGGTATTTTGTGGGGTTTTTTTAATATATCTTAAAATAATCAGTTATGTAGCTGTGTGTGCATGTAGATACCTGCCTGATCTGTCATCTCTTTAGGTAGTAAAAATAGTAGATCCTAAACCAAATAATATTATGTGTGAGCTTAACCTTTCCATACTAATAATTTAAAAGATCAGTTTCTTAAACAATAATGACATGTGATTTTTTTTGTATACTATAAAAAAGATTATCTAATTTTCACTAGAATGGTGAAAAAATACACAGAAAATATTGTAACTAAAATGAAAAAAAAAACAAACCACCAACTCATAACATTCATAAAGAACCTGCCTTTGATTCTTTCACAAAATAGTATGCCACAAAACTACAATAAATAACAATTTAAACAAGAACAAAAGCCCAGAGTCTAAATACTGAAAAATATACGGAAAAACTTTGTTACTGTCAGGGTGGTCAGATGCTGGAACAGGTTTTCCAGAGAGGTTGTGGAGTCACCATCCTTGGAAATATTCAAAACCTAACTGCACATAGACCTGAGCAACTGGCTCTAGCTGACCCTTCCCTGAGCAGGGCAGTTGGACTAGATGATCTCCAGAGGTCCTTTCCAGCCTTTGTTATTCTGTCATTCTATTATGTGAACATCATTTTATGTTTCAAACAAATGGGATGTGATAATTTTTTTTAATGAACATTAATTCAACAGAATTTGAAAAACTGCAAGAAAACACAAACTAATTAAAATGATGTCTTGTTCCACTTGCAGGTGATCAGCTTCTAAGTGCTACAATATTTTTTGATAATATCAAATATGAAGACGCACTCAAGATTCTCCAATATTCCGAGCCATACAGAGTCCAATTCAGCCTCAAAAGAAAAATTACAGGGAAAGAAGAGCTAGAACACATTCACTCTACAGCCCAGTATAAAAAGGAAAGATTAAGCCAGGTAGTTATTTGAGTAGTTTACAAAGTTTGGATAACACTGTAGTAATGTGCTGTGTGGAAATAGGCCAGAAAATACATACTTGTGTCTTAAGATTTAGGCGTGTGTTTAAACTTACTAGGATGAATATTCATGACAAGAAAAAAATAAAAAAAAATATTTGCAGCTTTATAAATATCCTGGGCAAGACTATAGATTTTGGATAAAGCCTCAATCTTGAGTTAAGGTAGAAAAACATTCTTCTCTAGTGAGTCTGCACTTTTTTTGTTGTTAAGTGTCCACTGATAGAACAGGCTCAGATAAGCTCGGTAATAGTTATAGTCAATATTTTCCAAAATGTAAAATATAAGTAATTTGTCTTAAAAGCTCATAAATGAAAACTTCTCTTAAAAACATATGTTTAATTATTGATATCCCCATAGACATGATCTGCTCATAGGTCTCCATCACATTAAAAATTATTATTCTTTTGATGCACATGTATACAAATATTGTATATATATTTATACAGACATATATAGAGAGATACATATGGAAACCTCTATTTACTGCAATATTTTGCAAAGAACATAAACCTTCAGAAATCCACGTATTACAGTCATATAATCCATTTGTTTCATGTAATTTCTGCCTGATTTATAGACACCATTTTCAGGATTTTTTTATATAACAAGTAGATACTGTCAATAAAAAGCACATTTTTCTACATATTTTATAGTATGTGTTTTGTTTTATTTTGTGTTGCATCTATATTGAGTTTAATTTTAATATTCTGACTACCATTTGTTCTTTCAGGAAAAAGAACTCAGCGAGAGCATTCCTGAAGAAACATTGCATGTTTCAGGAAAAGCCATTTCAGAAGACGACAGGGAAACATTAATTGTAAGCCAAAGGGTGGGAAGAAGCAAGAGACCTAAAAAAGATAGATTATCATGGCCAAAATTTCAGTCAATTAAAAATAAAAAGATACTGGGGCACAGAAGATCTCATAGTACATCAGATGCATATGAGCCTGCTATACAGGATATTTCCCCTACAAGCACAGACACAGAGTCTCAATTTCAACAAGAAGTCCATATCAAAGAAAAAAAAGGAAGCCAAAAGAAACTGAAGTTCCCTAGCATTGGATTCAAAATGCACAGATCCAAACCAGAAACACAAGAAAAGCAAAAAAAAGAAATAAAAGCAACACTGTTATCTGAAAGAGAAAGAATACATAAAGAAGATATCAGCCTGGAAAATCCTGAAATACTAACTGTTGAATACACCACATCTACTGCTTATGAAATTAAAACAGGGGAAGTGCATGAACCTTTAACAAAAGACTTAAAAGATATGAAAAACGGCATTGCAGTTCATGCAAAAAAATGCCCTGAAGTTGAAATAAGCATTAACAAAGAAAAAGTGAAAGAATCAAAATCAAAATTCACTGTACCTGAAGTACCAGCTATAACAACAAAGCCCAGTTTAGAAACACCTGATCTGAAAGAAAGCCCAACTAAACAAACACCGCAAATCTCATCAAAATCCCGAAAAAAGAAACAGAAAAGAACAGCAGATAAAACAGAAGAAGAAAGTGAAATTAACATAGACACAGCAGGTCAGACAGCACAAGGATCTATACAAGTAAAAGGTCTAGAAATAGGTACCACTGAAGCAGAATTACACACAACACCTGACACACTGGAAACAGGAGAAAAACAAGCAGAAGAAGACACACAAATCCTAACAATTCAGAAAACAAAATTTGGGATTTCAATGCCCAAAAGAAAAGAGCCAGAGGCTGAAAACACCAAAGCGGGAAGGGATGTTCCACATTCAGTACTAGAAACAACAGCTGAGGCAAGTTTAGAGGACAGCAGGAATTTGGATGTGAAATCTCATACACCTGAAGGAGAATCAGAACTACCCACTTGGAAAATACAAATGCCCTCATTCAAAATGGCCAAAACAGCCAAAGCTGACATGAAAATAACAAGAGAGGAAAGAACAGTTGAATCAATAGATACTGTAAAAAAGGCACAAACAGAAGAAGATAGTATGCCTGCAAGTGATAAAACCTTGAAGATGGATATTTGCTTGAAAACAAAAGAAAAGGATACAGAGGGAAAAGAAAGCAAATTCAGACTGCCAAAAATTAAATTACCTACATTTACCTGGGCAACCACAAAAGATGAGACAGGGCAAAATGACAGTCAGGTAAGTGCCAGGGAAGGAAAAGTGCCATGCCAAGAAGCAGGTACAAAGCCAGAGATAAGTGTACCAGCAGAAGAAATGACGAATCCAAGTGCTGAAATTGAAATAGAGGTCTCCAAAGGAAGAATAAAGAAAGATATAAGCCAAATACCAGAAGTCCAGCTGCTAAGTCTGCAAAATAAAACTATAAATACGTGCTCAATGGAAAAAAAACTGGAAGAGGTAGAAGGAGAAATGCGGATTACCAAACCTCATATTGACATAAATCAAAGTGAATTCAGTATCTCATCAATGGAAATAGAAGAAAAATCACAAAAGGTAAGAGCCGCCGGGGAGGGCCCCACGCTGGGCCTCAAAGGCGACATCGCCGGTGC